>NC_079293.1:56456969-56760000 GCF_023638135.1 Falco biarmicus | reverse complement strand
GGGAGGATCTCCTTTATCTTTTATAACTTTGATCTTTATGAACGTTTCTATCTACCTTTAGTTTAATTTGTTTTTAACTTGATATAACTCTGTGCATTTACTCCAAGTAACAGAGTCTTGCCATCGAATCTTGTGTAGTTGTACTTCCACACATTCATATTAAAGCTATTTCCCTTAAACTCTTCAGTGATCATTCTTTAAACTCTTTAACCTACCACTCCTTTTGTGACATACTTACACTAGAATTGTTTAAGGCTAAACAGCACATAGAGGCAAGTTCGTTTTGTAGTAAAATAACTTTCTGCAAATGAAAAGCCATGAACAGCAAGACCAGCTATACATAAGATAAAACACTAATGAATCATTCACTGACAAGTTTCTATCTATCTATTTCTATCCAATGTTTTTGCAGTGAAGGCATTTTATAATACTAAAGCAAAGTTTTTACTTACCAAGAAACTAAAAATTAACATAAACATGGAAATAGCATCATGTTACAAAAGAAATACTTAATTGAAGCTAGCTGAAAGGGACAGCTAAATGAATTTTTACCTAACAAAAATGTTGTTGACATAATAAAAAGCATTTCCCTTGTGAAAGTTATAGATAATTTTTCTGAACTAATTCAGAAACCATGAAAACATAATTACTTCCATTCAAATAGTTAAGTAATGCTGTGAGGCAGCCTTTGCTGCCGACAGGACCCAGGAGAATTATCGGGATCTCAATTCTGCCAAGGCAGCTAACACCTTATTATAGTTCTTTTTTCCTCAATAACACACCTCCTGGGATTGAAAACCAAAGGAGTTAAGGCTATCTTGTCATTAGTATCCCTACCAGCAGAGCTGGACAGCTCACAGATTCCTCAACCATCGCAGTCACCCGCAGGAAAGCCTGACAGACAGACCTTTTCTCATCCCCAAATTCCTATTTAAAGGTCTACCCAACATACTCCCAAGATTCACCTCAGTTCACACTCTCTGGTGAGGAACCACCCAGAAAACATGCTTATCAAGGGTCCCAAATGGTAATGGTTCAGCAAATTTATTATTTGTAAGCGAGCTAGCTCCACTACTCAATTCCCAGGGGAGGGGGATGAGGGAACTGGAATGGGGTGCAGGGAAAAAAACCCAACCACCCCAACCCTGAAACTGTCTCTTCACACGTAAGCAAGAACTGTAGGTGAGCTTTAGTTGAGCTACACCATTTAAACACAAGAGGAGTTAGTAACAATATTATACTTCAATGACATACATGTTGCAGGAAAAAACATAATTAAAATGAAGCATAATAAACCTTTGAAAAGGCCTGTATGACACAGTTATCTGATGAGGAGGAAGCTAGAGACTAGACACAGTGACCCTGGAGACACCTATGTTAGTTAGGAACACCAGGAAAATACTTGCATCCTTCCACTTATCTGTGATCACTTCTTTCCAATTGCTTATGCCAAATGTTTCTAAGCTAATGCCTAGAAAATGTCTTGACGAAACACCACACAGAAAAGTTACAGCTGCTCTGGCTTTGGAGCAGTGGTAGTTCATCAAAAACCTACCCTGCTCTTGATTAACTAAGTTGAAGAAAAAACATTCTTACATAGTTTGTGAACACAAGATCTTCAATAAACCAAAACATTTGTTTCACAAGCGTGAAAGTTCTTAAATGATTGAGATTTAAAAATAATAAGACTGCATGCAAAGGCAAGACTTTTAACTATGGGAAACATAAACCTTGATAGCATTGTAGATCATGATGTTTAAATGCTAAAACTGGGACAGTCGCAATAAGAGACAAGTTAAGAATCAATATGAAATACTTAAAGCTTCACTTATTTTTGTGATAGACTCAGAATGTACTTTCCAGTAGACAGATGCAGTCCTTTTGAACGCAGGTAGTTACTAGAAAACACAGCAGTACAAGTCTGGCATGATGCCACGTACTTTTCTAAACCTAGAGGAGAGGTCAGTCCTTTTTCACTTCCAGTGACCCTTGCAAATTCTCTACCATGTGAGAAATTTTATCTATTTTTTTTAATATGCTGCATCTCAAACCAAATATATGCCCAGCCAAATTACTGATACATTTTAAGACACATAGTAATGATAACCATTATCCTTTAAAGTAATATCTGCATTAATAATATACAGATAAATAAAATTCTCAGTTTTCTAACCACAGGATCTTTTCCATATTCAATCCAAAGACAAAAAAAACCCCCGAAAAAAACCCAAACCAAACACCACAACAACACAAAAAAACCCCAAACCAAACAACACAAAAAATAAAAATCCACAAAAAAAACCAAAACCAAAAATGAAATCAACTTAATAGGACTAGATATAAAGAACTGCAAAAAACAAGCTAAGCAGGGCAGACTAAAAACAGCAGACAAAATTCATTGGGGCATGTTGCATGCTACATATTGCTTTCTAAAGCAACTGTTTCCAGTCCGTATCAGAAAAATATCTAAAATTTTGTATTTTCATAACAGCAGCCAAAACAATCTGAAGCACCTATGCAGAGAGTCCAATCCATATCCTTGCATTTCCTTGCTCTAGAAAAAGATGGTGCTTAAAATGTTTTTAATTTCAGCAATGACCAATCAGGGTGCTGACAGGCACCTTGCTTCCTTTCCTCTCCTTTTTCTCTTCTGCTCCTCCATAATAAAACTCACGTGAGCTATAACTGAAGCTTTCACACTGCCACTTCTTCCAAAAGGGTTCACATTCAGCCTGCTTGCTCCCAGAAAGGAATTAAAGTATAAAAACACACAGTGAGAAGATACAAGAATGATTGTTCATTCAAATTCTAAGGGGTCTATTCACATCAGAATGCAGAAGAATACGAGCTTTTTTTCAGAAAATAAAATAGTACCTAGGATATTTCAGAGACATATCTTGACAAAAATACTTTAAAAAGATATTTTTTAAAAGCCCTGAGCATAAGCTTTTCCTGATATGAGAACAGAGAACAGCTGCAAGCAGAATTCAGTGGCCAAAGACATCCAGTAGTTCTAAATTACAACAGTTGCTAGCATCAGGAAGGAAGTAAATTGGAAAAAATAAAAAATAAAAAAATGGCAAAACCACACAGTATCTCCTAATTCTGTGTCACCACGAACAGTACGGAATAATGTCAACACATCTTCAACTCAGGAAAGTTAGGACAAACTATGTTCTAACGCAAGTGGAGGGCACTAAGATATTTAATAAATACACATCAAATAATGCCAAGGGAAAAAAATATTAAAAAATCAACTCAAAGTAACAGACAGATTATGTCAAACTGTACTGTGGAGACATTCATCAGCACCTGCCTACACCAATACTGAAACTAGCACTGTTTGTGTAGAAAATTATTCTGACATGTTCTTTCCAAACTGTACTTCAAGATGCAACAGCAGTAGTTCTATCCACAAATTCTGTATACCACCCTATTTCACCTTCTCTATTTTTGCATTAATCACAACACGTTGGTGCTGGGCAAACACAAATGACGACAGCCATCTGTCCAAACAGCTCATGTCTAAAGACTGAGGAGGTATGATATCAAAACATTTCCTTGCTCTCAGCCTTCTACAATATCCACTAAGCTGAACTGAATCTGGCAGAGCTCAAGCTGGCAAGAGATGTCAAGGGCAACAAGAAAGACTTCTGTAAGTATATAGCAAAAGGAAGACTACGGAAAATGTTGGTTTGCTACTAAATGGGAGAAGGGACAAGGGCCCTGGTGGCACAAGACATGGAAAAACTGAAATACTGATTGCCTTCATCACCTCAGTCTTTGCTAGCAAGACCAACCTTCAGAAATCCAAGGACCCAGAGACCAAGAGGAAAGTCTGGAGCACGGAAGACATGCCTGAGGACCAGCGTATACTGGGGGCCACCCAGATGGGAAGCAGTTGACAGAAAAAGACCTGCGGGTCCTGGTAGACACCATGTTGAACATGAGCGAGCAATGTGCCCTTGTGGCAAAGAAAGCTAATGGTATCCTGGGCTGCATAAGATAAAGTGTTGCTAGTGGGCTGAGGGAGGTGATCCTTTCCCTCTACTCAGCACTGCTGAGGCCACACATGGAGGGCTGGGTCCACTGCTGAGCTCCCCAGTACAAGAGACATGAACATACTGGATAGAGTCCAGTGAAGGGACCACAAAGATGATGAAGCGACTGGAACACCTCTCCTGTGAGGAAAGGCTGAGAGAGCTGGGACCAGTCAGCCTGGAGAAGAGGAGGCTCAGGGAGATTCCATCAGTATGTATAAATACCTGAAGGGAGGGTGCAAAGAGGACAGAGCCAGGCTCTTTTCAGTGGTGCCCAGTGCCAGTATCAGAGGCAATGAACACAAACTGAAAGATGGCAAGTTCCCTCCAAACATCAGGAAACACTCTTTACTATGAAGGTGACCAAGCACTGGCACAGGTTGCCCAGGGAGGTTATGGAGTCTCCATCCTTGAAGATATTCAAAAGCCATGTGGACACGGTCCTGGGCAGCTGGATCTAGGTGGCCCTGCTTCAGCAGGAGAGCTGGACCAAATGACCTCCAGAAGTACCTTCAACCATGACCATTCTGTGGTTTTGTGAAACTGTCGACCCCCAAAATCATTTGATTTCACTTGATATTAAATAAAAGGCTGATATTCCTTCCAGACATTCACTGCAGCTTGGATTGCACATAACCCCTTTCTCTTTAGAAAGTGTAAATAGAAAATTTTCATGTATGCATTTTACAATTATTAATACTTCCTAGATCTATTCTGCCAGAATGCCAGCCCCTGACTAATACCTGCTCATTTAGGATAATTCCTGCTGATGAATAATTTGTGGGGTGATAGAAGCACTATTTGTATAAGCCAACTGGACTACCAAACTCAGAAACGTTTGCTATTCCATTACACTAAAACCTAGTAAAAACATGGTATAATGTATCAAGAAAGAAAAGTTTTGAGCTATGAGAGATTCACCAGCAACCATTTTTAGCCACAACAGGTGTTGTCCATAACCACTCAGACTTAACAGCTGAAGTCCATGGAGAAGAGCCTCTTTCTAGGGACAATGCGCTATACCTCTGACAATCTTCCCTACCCTCTGTGCTCATTGAGTGAGCTCCCAGAGACTTGGTTGCCAAATGCTGACATCTGCATAGCCATTATAAGGCAGGGGTTTTAAAACAAAAAGCCCAAAACCTATTGTGTTGATTCCCATTTGTTTCCATGTGAGAATGCAGACCTACTGTACCTACAGTACCTCCTAAATCACCTTGTATGCTCTTTTTGATAACTTCTTGCTTGTTATTTGCACATCAAAGCTATTCTGCATTTTGGCTTAATGCACCAAAAGTTTAAGAGAGCAGTTGTTACTACCTTTTCTGAGACAACCGTTTATCAGTAACGACTACAGACCCAAGAAACCCAAATATATATATGAAGGATAATCACAGGACTGTAGCTTACAGGTGGAACAATTGCATGGAGAAGTCAGCACATACAAGGTCTCCAGAAGCACATTACAGCAAAGCAATCAAGTATAAAATGGCTTTTGTCACAGTGAGGCAACAGAATGCAAGCTAAATTCTGTTACCCATGCCAACACTAATTAATTGCTACATAGTAGTTTTGCACAAATCAGTTCGACAAGCAACACCTTTAGCACAAGTAGCATAATTGCCACATAGGGTTGGGATAGAACAACATAATAACTGGTTTGACTCCTTTTTTCTGTTCCCACCACAACTGAAAGAAATAAATTGCTCATGGATAGCAAAGTGACAATGAAGCCTATCACATTCACATCTGTGAGTGAAAAAGCAAAAGAACAAGTGGTTCTGAAAAGCATAATGCATTGAAAATACGAGAAACAGAAGAAAGACCTTTAACTTCTGCTAATATCCCTTTAAAAAAAAATCACAATACATCTCCATAGATACACAATGGTATCCACAACTTTTTTCTGTTTAAAATATAAGATGGCTTTGTAGACTACACACACAAAAAAACCCAAAACCCCCCAAAAAAACCACATCAAAAATCCCACAACACCCAAAATAAATACACCTCCAAGACCAAAGAACCAAAAAAGCCACCAACCAACCCAACAGAAAAAAAAAAAAAAAAAACAAACCAAACCACAATCACCAAAATAAAATCACTAATTAAATCTTACAAAGTATATTAACTGACATTCTTGTACGTGTCATGTCTAGGGTATATACCTGGGACCAAATCTTGGGAATTCTGCATTCAGCAAGACTACAAAGAGAAAGACCTTGAAAAGGCCTCCAGGTATATACCAGATATGCTAGACCTCCAGATACTCAGATTGAATTTCAATAAGTCTCTCTGAAAATTATCTTCCTACTTTTGTAAACATCAGACCAGTAACATTGAAACCATTTAAACTGTCAGTATTATTTGGTTGTAAGTAATATCCCATGCCTTGCTTAATGAAACCAGACAAGTCAGATTAATTTCCTAATTTCCCAGTTAACGCAGAAACTTGCATTTGAAATTGTGACAGTGAAATATTTCCTTTTCGAAGTGCTACATCAGAAAAGAGTAGTAAAGATGATGAAGGACAAAAAGTAATGGCTGTGGAATCTCTCCGTAATATCAAGAAGATAAACATCAGTAAGGAGTGATACAGATTTAGTTTACCCCAGCAGTGGCAGAGGCCAGTATGTTATATTAACTGAGAAGGGATTTTCCAGATATACTTTTCTGGGATATTTCAGAGCTTTCAGGCATTACATAATCAATAATATTTTACTAATATTATATAACATATTATATATGAATAATAATAAAATTAATAGTAAAATAATTAAATACAGAATCTTTATAGTTTCTTACATTTATTTGGAGCAGAAAGCTACAGTTGTTCATCTTATATTCTCAGTTTGCAGGAAGAAGTACAAAAGACCTAGATACTATTAAGGAACTGAACAAATGCAACTGGATCAGAGCAGAGATGACAAGTTACTGACAAATCAAGTCAGGCACATCACAGGAAGATAAAAATCAACAAGACAGAGACTTGGGGGCAAGGATTGTCCTCTGTCCCCCTTAAAACCCTTACCTTGAATATACCTACTAAAATCTTATTAGTCCTTTTCCCCTCTATTGATCAATCTGCAAAGACATTGATACATCAACTGGTCTTTGAGCAAATAAACTAAAAAGTCAAACAAAGGAACGATGATACCTAAATTCAAGAGAACACGGTCTCTCCATTCTGAAACAAATACATTTTCATTTTTTAAGTGCTGAAGACTTATACAGAGCAGACATTCTTTTTTTCTTCTATGGGTATACCACATAAGCTATTTCAGCCATTTTGGCTACCAAAGAGATTAATGCTTATAATTTCTGGTACTGTGCATAAATTTATCATTTTTCTCCATAGAAAGAGGAAGGCAAAAATACTCATCACCAGAATGAATACTGCCTCTGGAAATACATAAATAAGCATTCATACACACATTCTTTAAACTTTTTCAGGATAAAGCACAAAAATTTTTTTTAAATTGTTCAGAAAAATAGCTATGAAGCACCAAGCAATTACTATCCTAAAACAGCTTAGGTTTTATAACTAGCCAAACAAACCTACCGTATCTTCTTTTAATTTGAGACATCCATTTTTAATGTTCCTATAAAATCATTTTCTAACAGATGAATTATTAAATGGCAGAAAAAGATTGCACAGATGAATACTAACCCTTCACCTCATAAAATTACAATTTTTATCTACAATAAGCAGATAAGAGAGAAGGACATCCTTACAAGTAACCTTCTAAAGATAAACTTCAATCCCAAAACAAACACATTTTACGATCTCTGCTCTCAAAGTTCATCGTTGACTATTGTAAACCATTGTTAAGTTATTAAAGAATGTGCTACTGACAATTACAGGAGAGTAAAAACCTATTTAAGCTACTCTTCTTTCCAACAGGAGGGCAGAGGCACTGTCCCACCAGAGGACCCACTTATATCCATATCACAGCATGCTGCATTATGTTAACATGGCACCTGTCACACGGTATTTTATGAAAGATGACAATGATGATTCTTAAGTGGGAGTAAATAAGAGATCGGGCTTGAAATGGTGATTCCCTCCTCAACAGATTCAGGCTTCTCCAGTCACAGGCAACTACCATTCCATTAATTTCACAAAGCTTAGCAGATCATCTGTTACACTCACCACAGGCCACAAGAAATTCCCAACATTAAACCACAACATTAACAACCACAGACAAATCCCAGTCAAGCGCCAAGAGTACGTTGCTCCACCACTATAGATACTGAAGGTAGCGCCAATGTCTCTGTGATAAATTCTCTACTGTTTCCTACTGGAAAATCAATGTAAATTTAAAGTAACAATGACCATCACAGAATACACATTTACTTTATGCTCACACTTAAACAGATAAAAATTGTGAAAATAATTATTTTTGCTTAAGACAAGCTACAAAAACAATGCTTAATCTGTCTCTGTGTGAAAGACCACAGGCCTTCATCTGCTTACAAAATTTCTTCTGGACACCAAGTCTCACAAAACCTTTAAATAAAAGCACAAGCCAAAACCATAATGCAAAGTTCAACAAGATATATATATATATACGCAACATCTATATATTAGAGAAGAACAAGGCACCTGATTATAGCATCTAAAACATTTCTGCATTTAGTAATTGATATATAGATGTATGCATGCATGTGCTTACATGTGCCTATACGTACTCTGAATTTTGACAAGGTATTGATCACACACAATTAACAGGGCATTGTGTCCTAGCAAACATTAACAGTGTCTGTCCCAAGAACACTGATAAACTGTCGGACTACTGATACCATTCTTAGGTAGCAACAGTTTCAGATATTGTCTTATACATTCAGCAGCATGGCAACTGCAGCAAGTAATGTGGATTGCATAAAAGCCTTCCGTAAAGAGGTGTCAAAATCAAGCTTTCTCTAATTGCTCAACTGATCCACATGGAATTCTCAGGTTCCTCTCTCCTCTCCCTCAGTTACAGCAGACCCAGTCCTTTTCCACCTAACTCCCGGCTCTCCTCGCCTCACATCCTGGCAGCTTTGGATTAATGACTATGCATTGTATGGTTTTATACCTGTGTTTGACCTACAGCACTGAGTAAGCTCTTCCACTCCACAAAAGTAACACTCACTTAACTCAAAGGCACATTGCACAATAGTCTACCAAAATAAACATGTGGATTCTATCATGTAGTCATAGGACAAGGGCGAATGTTTTTAAACTGAAAGGGTGTAGATTTAGATTGTATATTAAGAAGAAAATCTTTTCTGTGAGGGTGGTGCCACACTGGAACAGGTTACCCAGAGCATCTGTGGTTGCCCGATCCCCGGAAGTGTTCCAAGCCAGGCTGGATGGGGCTTTGAGCAATGTGAAGGAAGGTGTCCCTGCCCATGGCAGGGGTTGGATCTAGATGATCTTTAAGGTCCCTTCCAACCCAAACTATTCTATGATTGTATGATCCTAAAGTAACCTTCCATGCATGCTTTATATCAATACAACCTTTAATACATCCTCAATTATTTATTTCTTTTAGTTTTAAATTTTAATTTAAAAATTTTATTTTTAAAAATTAGTAAAAATCAGGTTTCCCAACAGCCTTCCTAGGAAATAGGAGAATTTCAGGGGGAAAAATAATGTACAACTTTTGCCTTATGCAAACTTTATTTCTCCTCTTTTTTCCTTTCCTAATCACAGTATTCCCATCTATCAGACATTTCTTGTGTTTTCCTGACTCTCTCCTCATCTGCCTTTACCTGCTAACTCACCCATCTTGTCCTCCTTGCTCTTTCCCAAAAGAATACACTCAGTTTGCCCAATTGAAAACAAGGCTCCCTCCAACTATAGCTCCATCTTCCATAATTCTCTCAGTTTCTTTTTTCAATGAAGTTGTCTCCAAATGTGTAATTTCACAACTCCATTTCCTTGGTTCATCTTTCCCAGCAAAAACACCATCAATAAAAAAATCTATCTTCCAATGAAAAAAATCAACTTTCAACCTCATCTGACAAGTTGTCTTACTGTCCTCTCTTCAAAAATTGACTGCACTTGGCTCCCGCAGCATTATTTTCTTTTAGGTCTTCTCTTCGGATATCACCTGAGGTTTCTCTTGCTCCTGTAGCACTGGGGCTTCACAGAAGCTTTATTAAGCCTTTGTCAGTCTTATTCATTCCTTTCTCACCCCCCCACACCCCCCAATTTCCTTCCTACCTTTGACAGGGGGTACATGTTATTCCGCCTCTGTCAAGAGAAGGCAATGGAAAATCTAGAACTTAAGTTTATATCCAGATGGAAATAGAACTTATGTAACAGCATAAGCTCCTGAAGTATTTAAGTGGGAACAAATGTCTAGCTTAGAAGCATAAACTATGAGATAGAATGCAGCAGTAGCAAAGCTGAAGATTGAGTACCATTCGTGAGATACATACAATCTGGACAGTTGCAGCACAACTTCCTTCTTTTAACATTCCTTCCATTTCCTACCTCTGATGAACCACCTTGATATGGTGATAAATCCCAGAAAGAACTACAGAAAGTATTAGCTCATTGTCAGCACACACTGACTGAAAAGCCATTTGCTACCTTCTCTGAGGAAAACGTGGCAAACTAGTCAAAGTGCAGAGCTCTATCAAAGAGATGTGCTCCATCAGTTGGACCACATTGCTGAGAACAGCCAATGAAACAGGCACATCAACTGTTAGAGTACTGACACCCTCAGGCACTAAAGTAGTTATATACTGGAATGTATTTCTAGTAATTTTGAAACAGAAAACTAAAATAGTGGGGAAGTTTCTCTTGCAGTAAACGAGCTTGCTCCATCTCAAGCAGCTAAGCGAAAGGCCAGTGCATGAATAAAATAAATGGGACAATGAGACCAGAAACACGAGCACTGAGGCATCACAAGGCAACAAAGTAAGATGCAGTTAGCACTAATCCCAAACTGCAACTAATTAGTGTCACATGTGGTGTGATGGGCATCACCATCACATCTGGTGACATCCACTGCTGTCATGAAAACGTGCATCACTAAATAGGGTGGAAAAAGATACACACAGAACATCCCCAGATCACACTAGAGATAGTCCAAGGTTTTACTTCGCTTCCAAAACATCCATTAATACAATATTCAGTACCTAAAGAATTTTTGGAAAAAGATAGCCACAGATTGCACCAGTTCTTTTTTGTTCACATTCTTCAGATTCCTTTCTAATGATCTGTCTCAAAACAGTTTGGAAATCAAAATGCTGTACTTATTTTGCTGCTGCTTCTCTAACACTTTCTCAAATGATGGTACTTTTCTAAGTTATTCTGCCCATTTCTATTTCATCCACAAATGTAACCTGAAGTCACCCCACTATACACTGCATATAAGAAAAGCAAATTCTACCCTCACTTGATATGATCAGACCACGAGGATAAAACTTAACATAGCAGAATAATCTGAAAAAAACAGTTTGATAAATAAGACTTCCAGGACTTCTCTTTGCTTCCAAGTACCTCACCCCTGCATTTCAGACCCTCTCTTCCTGTGGTTGCAGACCAGATGTGCCAACCTCCTTATCCAAACCTCAGCCTGAGGTTTAAGACTTTCCGGTTACCTCCCCCATCTTTTTGGATTCCAGAGCCTCCAAACAGATCTTATCTCCTCGAGGTGTTTATACAGCACTAACAATTATATTGGCTCAGGAGTTTGTCTACACCATCCTGTCACAAACGAGGGCTTGAGAGTGTCAATTGCAGAAGGTTGATAAAGTCTCCATTATTGGAAACCTGATACCAGAACACACACACACTTGCATGGGAAACATGCAGTCTCCTGCATTGCACTTTTTCCTCAACTAATGTGACCTGAAATGCCAACCATTAAATTTTGTATTTAATCACTCAGGTAAATTCTGTTTTGGTTAAGGAAACATAACACATAACACAAAGAGTAACCAAATACTTCTAAAATATTAAAATTAGAAGCACTTGGGAGATTTAATAAAACTGGTGTGATTAGATTTTCTATCTCATGGTGGTGTAATGCTCAAGAGAGATTCAAGTCAGTCATGCATCAGCTAAAGCAGCAAGACTTTATTACTTCTGAAAAGCAATCTGGAACTGTAAACCTGAACAGCAGATTTAGCTCATTGCCCAGGTTTACTTTAGACCTCAACTCCTGACATTTGAGCACAGAAGGCTCTACCCAGATTTAATTATTTTAAAACAAACACCACACAAAACCTATCCTTTTTAATTTATTTCATAATGTGCTTTTGCACACTTTGCTTAGAGAACCATAAATATGATTCAATAACTTTTATGGCTGGCTCCTTTACACACGGTAAAGGGAAAATGTTTCATAGACTAACACACCAAAATACTACAAAACGTTCAAAGATCACCTTTACTTTATCAGCATTTGCTAATGCCTATAACGCAGTGATATTCCAGAAGATGGTTTCTCCTCTGTAATTTGAATGGGAAATCAGCAGTGTACCTCTGTAAAGCTGACTTCCATTTCCATCATGGCAAACTGTGATAGGACAGAGCTATCCAAAGCATTTCTGTTACGCTCCCTTACAATGATTACTGTTTAATAATGGCAAACATGACAAACTGAGTAATAGTCATTTTGTCCTTTGGCATATCCAGCCATCCTTGCTTTAAGTTTAGTCAATCCTGTGCACAAACAAAGTCAAACATCATGGTCCTGACAAAAGTAAGTGATGAATAAGGACAATACAAACTAAAGGAGAAAAACCCGAGTGATCCATCTCTGCGCTGTAAACAGGTCTTTGGATGTGAAAAAATTCAAGGTATTTGTAGAACAATAAATTTTGTGGATGTCAGAATATCTAGGCAACTCAGGTGCTATTCATCTTGTACCTGAAAGGTATGTAGAACAATCCCTTACAGTCATGACTTTTTTTCCTCCTTCCTCTTTATCTTTTACTACCTTACTGTAAGCTGCTGAATGTCTCAATATTTAAAGCCAGGATGCATTTCTGAAAAAAAAAACCAAACAAAAAAACCCACCACACTTTTGTTGTAAGCTCAGTAATTTATTACATATGTGTCCAGGTATTAAGACACATGTGTCCAGGTGAACACAGGTGTTTCCTTTTCCCCCCCTTACTGTCTTACTGCCACTGTCCCTGGCAAGACAGAAGATTCCAAGACAATTCAAGAGAGCCTCAAGGAAGATTTCTGTGTTTGTTCTAAAAATTTCATCCATACACTATATAAAGGTCCAGAGGAAAAAGAAAGTACACCGTTTTAATCAAAATTAACTTTCTGAATACAAGGAAACATGAACAGGCAGTATATAATAATCAAGTACAATTCATTTATAGTAGGACGTTTTAGAAATGTCTGATTTCCACCCACAAAAAACTTTCTATCTTATATCCAAAGAAAACTTTTCATGAGTTCCAGAAGGTAAGACTGAGGTACTCAGTTGAAAGTCATTAAGAAGTTCTACGGCTTTAAAGGACAATTCTACAGACTGCAAAAAACAGAGATTTACCAGCATCTCTCACTATGCCTCAAATACCATTCTGCCGCTATTACAAGTTAAAGAAATACAAAAATAGATAAGCTGGACATACGTTAAAAGGCTATTTTTGATCCACATGAAAGAAACTAACTGAATATATACTTACCAGGTACCAAAACCAGACAACTGGTGATGTAGAAGTACTTAACTGTAATGGAAATACGTAAGAAATACAAAAAAAGCCGATTTATAATTACCAAACTTTTTAAAAGAGGGAAAACCCTTCATTTAGTAATGCCATTTTTAATGATACAAAAAAAAAAAGGTAATTTTTTTAGAAAAGGGAACATTCCTGACAGACACAGTGTGCTTATTTCCATGCAGCTTTTCTTCAGCAAACCACTGTGCCTCTGTGATTAAGTTACTCAGCATCTCATGCATTTACCAGTTTAGAGAGCTGTAACATAAACCATTACACTAACCAGCATGCAAAAACAGCTCATTCATTCTGAAGATAATTTTTGAGGTGCTTCTTCCAGTGCATACTCAAACACATGCTCTTAAACATCCATACATCAAAACCAGTAAATATTTACTATGTCATCTCAGCTGTTCAATTTTTATTTAGTTTCAAACCCTTCTCCTACTCAGTGAACAGAGGACGTGGTAATCAAAGATAACTCAGAAAAAAAATTCAGTGTTTGTGTTTTGAGGGGTTTTAGAGGGTTGGGGTTAGCGTGAGTTGTTTTTTATTTTTTCCATATTTCCAGCAGTGCTTTTACTGAAAAAAAGATAATGAGCAGATTGGATAGAAATTGTCTCTGCAGCAACAGTTCTTAAAAATTGATGCAATGTGAAATCAAGCTCACAGCAGTTAGCTGAAATTAAGTTTTTTAGTGAACATGCCCCGAGGAAAGCAGAAAATAAAGAAGAAATGAAATATTACACCTATACAGATTTTGATGTCATCTCTAAAAACTAACCAATGAAGAGCGTATTCCAGTACTTAACATGTGAGTAAGACTATTACTCATGTCAGGTAACAGGGGCTAGACAAGTAAATACTACGCTTTATACAACATCTAAAAGTTGAGGAAAACACCATTTTAATAGCCCTGTTTATAACAAGGGCTACCAACACAGATCGATACAAAGAATTTTACACCTGAACTAAACTACATGAAGTAACAACTTCAATACTAATAGACAGATTTACAAGATCTTTTAAAATTTAAATAATATCTAACACTCAAAAATGAACATTTCTTATACTGAATTTGCACAGTCCATAATTTGTTGTCTCTTTCTACTTAGCTGCCTTTTTGACCACTATGACTAAAGCGGGAAAAGAAACAAAACACCTAGACCATTAATAAATACTTTTGGCAATAAAAAAAAGATCAAGTCACTTGACAATTTGTTATCATCCCTTTTCATAGGTTAGTGGCCAAATCAATTGTAGTCACTTCATAAAAACATTCCATAAGAAAAGCAACAGTTATATTCAAGATGAAGTCTTCATATGTAATTTTGCCCAGTTCAACAAGTCAAAGTGCACAAAGAGAGATGTACATATTTTTTTTAAGAAAGATTACTTCCCAAAATGTTCTTTATCTTTTTTTTTCCCTCTCTAAAATTTCCCTGACCATCTCCTCTCTCTCTTCTCCTTTCTGCATAAGATAAAGTATCTTTTGCTATCCTCTGAAAACATCTTCAAGGGTAGTAGTTTGATTCCCTCCATTTAAAGTGTTCCACTTCATTCATAAAAAGCCATGAGACTTCTATCCAAGGCTACTGATATATATTTTAAATAGATGCATGAAATCTTCTTACATAGACAATATCATAATTTGTAAGATAGTACAATAAAAATAAAGCCAGAAGCTGAAAATGTCCCACAGCTGGCAGCAAAAGTCTGGAACAGAAACTTAAATTACTTAAAGCCAAAATAAATCAATACTTTTAAGTCACGTGATTATCTGAAAATACCTGGTTTAATGTCACTTTAATTCACTGAGACTGGAGTATGTGTATAAAAGTTAAGCATCTTTGCTAAAAAAACCCCACCTTTCTCCTTGGGAGGTGAGGAAGTTTTGTAATTTATAATTTGTGGTTGTCCCTCACAGCAAAGCATATGCTTTGTCTGATCTAACCAGTAAAACCAATTTACCTTAAAGTTACTTTTCAAAGACAGATGTTGCTAAATACTCCACTGAAATAAAAAGCCTTCAGTGTTTACTGGGCAAATTTCTAAATGACTGAACAACCAATTCACTAAGTGACTTCAGCAAATCCAGCAATTACATACATCTCCAAGACCAAAGCACTTAACCCACTTCTAAAAGACAAAATAAAACACATGCAAAACAAAAAGCAATGTGCATGCAGTATGACTGAATGTTGGGCAAGCATTTCTTAGCCATTTCCTTATGTTGTTAATTAAAGGATCTTGCTAAGCATAACAAACTTGTACAACTGCAGCAAAATCTCACAGGATTTGAAACAATTTTTTCCCTCCTTCTACACCACCTGTTGTGCATCACCTGTTGACATGACACAAGGATGACCATATTCTCCACTTTTTTCTCACTGTTGCATAGTCAGATATTCACACCTCTGTTTACAGTCAAATCTTAAAACCTTTTTTGCGCTTATCCTGGATATATCTGCAACTATCACTGGTTTGCTTTGTAGTCCTACCTTCTAGAACTACACAGGTTTGTACAAACAGGACCTTTCAATTATCTTTTTTGTTTGTTCTGATTTCGCATCTATTATCCATGCTCACATTCACCAAACATGATAACGCTTCTTAAGACAGGTCTGAAATTCAGACTTGCTCAGCAGGACAGGAAGCAGTTTGCCTGGCTAAGGCTTGAAAATGCAGCCTCGGACACTGCTGCTGATAGACGGGGCAGGATTTGTTAAAGGAGCAGGTCTGCCACTTTGCCCACAGACACAGAGAACATATGTGATCTGTACTTGGAAGCATGACATTTGTTGTATTCTGGACCATAAAGTCTTCCTTGATCCTTTAAATAACCCTCATGCACTCTGCTTTTGAATTACAAGTTACATAAAGAATGCTTCATCTCCTCAAGTATTGCACCTGCAAGCCAGAAAAAAGTGAGATTATTTAATATACTTATTTCAGTCTGTGTTTCAAAGATAAGTATTGCACTACAGGCAAGGAAATATACTTTCCCACCCTAGATGTAGCATATTTTGCCATTTGAAATAAATGTACCGAACTTAGCTGTGACACTAACTTAATGCTGAATTTTTCAAATCTCTCCTACATACAGGTTAAAAAAAATAAAACTGGGATAAAGAGGAAGTGATCAGATAGCATTACTATAGCAGCAAAGAATCTAACAAGTGCCATATTTCTCCCTCCAAAATGAAAACTGATCTGCCAGAGTCATTGGGTTAGAGTACTGAGTCAAATCATACAGTCTAATTGTACTTCACAATAATCACTAAAAAGGCATTTTAAAATTAAAAAAAATAATAAAAAAACAACTAGAAAAGAAGAAACATGGAAGGCAATCACACTGATACGAAGCCTTTCAAAAGTAGAGTCCAAGCAAAAATCTTTATAGAAATTCATACTTGATGCACCAAATCACCTATCTTTCCAGAAGTACATAATTATTCTTGAAAATAAAGAGTATTTTTTATCATAAAAGAATTCACAATGCCTCTATCTAAGAGAGCAATTATTTTACTTGGTAACATTTATCCGTAAGTGATACAGTTTTTAGAGTGCTATAAATATACATATGCATATTAACGACCATATTATCAGTTAAATCACTGAAGTTTGTTCAAATATTGGGTTTGCTCTTGCTTTTAAATCCCAGATCACATTCTTTAAAGAACAGTTCATAATCTGTGTGGAATACCACCTATCCAGAATTTTTCCTCCTTACCTCCAAAGGTCTAATGTGTACGCTTCAGAATATACTGCAAGCAAACACGACAGTATTTATTTTCCTGGCATTGCTTTGTTTGTTTCAGTGTTTACTTAGCAATATCAGGCTGCTCACGTTTCTGTAATGCTTCTTTTGATTCAATGTCATTTACATTACACATTTTCCCTTTGTGAATAAGCTGCTTGCTGCTATAACAACATGCCTGCTATGAATCAATAAAATATACATCTATTTTATATAAATCAAAGAGCCATCACGTGTCAACAACTGCGAAGAGCACCGTCTCGCATTTCCGTTTTCAGCCCACCCACAAAGACCACACACAGCTTGCACTCTTGCCACCTCATACCCTGCTCAAACATGTCTGTTGTAAACTACTACTTTTTACGAGTCAGCTAGTGCTTTTGCACCTCTTTTTCAATTGCTACATTCCATACATAAAGAGGTCTTTTGCCTTCATTATTTTCCTCCCCTTTCTATTTTTTAAATCCATCACGCAAGTGAGGAACTCCTTGATTTCTTCTTCCTTGAAAGCTGCCCTGAAAGCTTTGAGTCATTCCCCTGCAGGTAAGAGCAGCTGCTTTTGTTCATGTGTTAAGAGTTGGCCCTTGCTTTTACAGGACAAGCTGTGCTTGTGAAATATGTCCCAGTGACGCACCGCATCTGTACAGTCAGGATGGTGTGCAAAGTGCAAACTGGGAAATTGATATAGTTAAATATATAAATGCTGGCATGAATGTAACAAGTCTAGAACTGAACCATTCTGATGCTAACACAGTCCCGTAAAGAAATGAATGGGATTATTCCCAAATGTAAACATTTCATAAAAATTTCCTCCACTGCTTCCAACCATGCACCCTATATAATCATCCCATTTTCATTTCACCCAAAACTAAGCAGACAAAATTTTCTGCAGCAAATAGCTGCCTTTGGGTGACTTCAGTAGCAGGGCATGAGACTCCATACATGAAATGCTGGGACAATACAAGGAATTGTCTAATCCACCAACAAACTGCCCATTAACGGGTAGAAGAGTGACAGTATTCCTTATAAAAGCTTCCAAAGCCAAACCGTAGTTGCTTTTGACTATCTTATTTAAGATCTTATAGTATCTTATTTTGACCTTACTTATTTAAGAATGTTCTACTAGAACACAGTACTTGCAAGTTTATCATTTTGTATGTCACTGCCTCCGCCCACAAAAATAAAAGTGCAGGTAGACAGAGGTGCTGTAAGTAGACTTGTTTCTATAATTCATAGAATAATTTATGTCAGAAGGGACCTCTGGAGATTATCTAGTCCAACCACATGCTCAAAGCAAGCCAACTTCAAAGTTTAGGACACAAGCAACCTGATCATGCAATCCAGTTTTGAGACATTTTCCACCACCACTCCAGGCTACTTGCTCCACCACTTAACTGCTCATTTCTCACTACACCCAGTCAGAAACTCATAACAGCTGCCTCTTATCACCTTACCATGAACCTCTCAGAAGAATACAGTTTCATCTTCTCTTTAACATCCTTCAGGCAGTAGGTTCAAGGTCAGCACTGGGAACTTTAGATACTTACATCTATTTGACTTGCAGCTTGCTTTTCCACATACTTTTGGCAAGTATGCCATATATCTATATGCTTATCCACTCACAGGTATACTTCATGAAAGCCCATCACAGAAAGAGGAAAAGATGGTCAGAATCCAATTCTACCCACAAGAAAAAGGAAGCCTTCTGTCCACAGATTTCTCATTATTAGAAGAAGAGTTCCAAGTTAGATTAATTTTTTAATAACATGTGCCTTTTCAAGCAGCAGTTCAGTCGTTTCCATCTTCTACCTAATGAGATGCATGTTTCCTTAGCCAGAAAACATTGTCAACAAGATGACAGTGAGAAGAGTTGATGATATCCATACATTTTTTTTCCTTCTTGGCATGATTATTTAAGGGCCACTAAATGATAGGAACCTCCATTTTATTGCTTGCCCTCTCAGGGTCAAAGATAGCTAAAACAGAAGACCAAAACCTATAGTCTGTAAGAAGACTTCTTTAATGTACTAAAGAAAAGTTAGGAAGAAATGATAACACTTAGCAACATAGATAGCATCTGATATCTGAAGAACCCCTTAGATTAGAAGTTATTCTGAAGCGTTGGAAAGTTGAATAGATTGAGAGTAGACAACCTTGCCTTTCCTCTACACAGCTTAAAACCAAAAAACTATGCTAAAGTACCCCCGTTTGTATCACTGCAATACCTATGGCATTGGTGTCTCTTACCTCTGTAAGAATATCATTTTATAAAAGAAAGTATCCTATTATGTTCTTTCTGAAGCAGAAGCTCCAAAATTCTTGTATTTTGACCCAAAGTATCAGTTTCATTGTCAAAATATGTATTCCAAAATTAAATATGGATTTTAACATCGCTCTTAACACTTTGACCAACGTTACATTTATTCATAAAACTGTGAGTTAACCAACTGTTGTTAAAGTTACAAAATATTAAGGGGGGGGGGAGGACAGAGGACACCTACCTTGAATTCAATTGTCCTGTATTACACAATACTACACCAAAATATATTTATAGGAGCGTTTACCTGATGTACAATAAACAGTAAGAAAATACTCTTTTTTCAATTATCATGAAATATATATTTCATGACATACATTCATGAAATGTATATTTCATGAAACCATATATTCACATTATTTCCTGCTCTTTAAGGATCTTTTCCTATCCTGAAAGTTCAGGGAGTTTTCTCTTTGTACAGTTACCTTTAAAAAAAAAAAAAAAAAAAAAGAACCAAAACAAAACCAATAAAAAACCCAGAGTTTACGTAGCTGTATGGCAGGCACTATTTCAGGATAGCCAAAATCTGATACTATTAGGACTATTCCTATAATGCTTTCTGCTTCATTCTTTATGTATTGTTCCTCTCATCAATTTCTCATGTTCCATTTTTCTTTATGATTACCTTTTTGAGCAATGAAATTCCCCATAACTGTCCACAATGATAGCAATATCTTTCCTCCTTGCAACACTTTCTTTTCCATCATCCATGATCATCAGGAGATACAAATGATTAGTTGGAATTCCCCCTCAAACTCATTATTTATTCTATAATACTTTTCTTATTAAATTTATATGGTTCACTCTTGCCCTGGAAGAGACTCATATCTCTTTGTAGACAATTATAGTTTTGACTATCCAAAAAAATCTGGAAAAGATTACCACTCACTTAACCATCCATTTTCTAATTCATTTGTGAACATATTGAATTATACACCTTCCAGAAGAGATCTTTTAAAAGCTCCAGTAACAGTTTTTCTTTCACCTTCACAATCCACGACCACAAATTTTACTCCTATCCATGATTTCCTATTTTAGAAGGAACTGACCTGTAAGTTACCTTTTTGACATATTTCAAGATGCAAATCTAAGCCTTGGCAAAGAAACTTTAGTCAAAACTTTTCATACTGAATCCCCAAAAATATCAACTGAATCATCCTTACACATTTCCTCGCAAGATTCTTTTCTAGGAACTCAAGGATCTATGAAGAATCACTGATTTCCATAAAGTGGATGAAGACTTTGGCATACTCCATTTTTGTACACAACACACGTACCGGCTTTGGTGAGGATGAAGTTTATTTTCTTCATAGTAGCTCATATAGTGCTGCATTTTGCATTTGTAACCAAACCAGTGTTGATTACACAAGAATGTTTTAGCTGTTGATGAGCAGTGCTTGCGCAGTATCAAGGCTTTCTCTGTTTCTCATGCTGTCACACCAGCGAGTAGGTGAGGTTTGGAGGGGCTATGACCAGGAAAGCTGACCCCCGATGACCAAAGGGATATTGCATGTCACATGACATCATCCTCAGTAACAAAAGCTGGGGGAAAAGAAGGGGGAAGGTCCGGGATGCGGGGAAGTAGCTTTATTTTTGTTTCACTAATCAATGTTTTGCACCTGGTGTGTTACTGTTTTACATTCTCAAGCCCCTTTTTTATTACTCTCATTAGAACATGACTTTCACTGTTTAAAAGATGTCCTCTCCTTGTAATAGTCACCTTCACTCTGGTCTTATATCTCATCAGCTTTTGGTTTTAGTGGTGTTGGGATGTTCTTGGTCCTCTTACATTTATTCTTCCTGACCCACTTTATACAGGAAGGTCATTCCATGTTACACACAACTGCTTCAGCCTTTCAGCTGCTCCTTTCAATCTCTTTTTTTGTTTTGCTGTAGAAACGTCTCACTCTTCTGAGACTTCTCCTGTGGAATGCAACAGGATCGCTCCTATGGAAAAGCTATAGAGATAATTTGTATTTTCCTCTACCAGACAGAGGTTTCTTTTCGGTAGGTTTCCTAACTAGTTACCTCAAACAATAACTGAAGTGAAACCTTATTCTCCACATTGCACCTTAATATTTACTCCACCAACCAGTATTACTGGCATAGGTATAACCTATGAAGAGTTACCATCCTGGCCAGGTCAGGAGCGCAGTCCCAGGATAATACTTCTGATCAGGTTCACAATGTCTTTCATTTTTTTGAGGGATTTTCTCTGAAAAAAAAAAAATAATCACAGTTTTCATGCTTTTATGGGTTTGACTCAGTTTTTTTAAGGGCCTGATTCTGCCCTGTGAAGAAACTGGTACAGAACCCCTGCACCCATTTACACGCCTTTGGTGAGTTATTTGCTTCAAAGCAAAAGATTCTTCCAGTATCCCCAAAGACAAAATATTACTGGAATATTTCTTAAAAACTTTAATTTTTTTCCTCTTCTGCATATCTTACCTTTTATTAAAACTTTACTACAGGAAATAAACAATACAAATGAACCTACAGATTCAGCAGAATAGAAGATTCTGAGCTTGTCAGAAGACTCAGGAAAAAAACCTCATGTAGTCACACTAATTAAAAAAAAAATCTCCAATTAAGTGTACTTTGCCTTCATTTTCACAAAAAAAAAAATCCCCCAATTAAGTGTACTTAATCTTCATTTTAACAAAACCCTTGGCAACCAAACACTGTAAGACTTGGTTGCTATGACAAAGATTATTATAATTAATATGGTTGGAAGCAAAATAAAAACTGCTGTGCACGGGAGAAGGTATCTTAACAGGCCACAATGATAAAAGGTCATTAGATACCATAGCTAATAATAATTAACTTCTCTGAAAGGTCACAACAAAAGCTGCTTTTCAGTTGTATTCTCTAACATTCCTTGAATCACCAGTGATGCTTACACTAAACTCGACTTGATGTCTCATCTACCACAAGCAAGACAAAACAGCTGTCCAGTGCAAAACTCTGGTTTTCAATCCTTCAAGTATTCCTCACAGAACAGGAATGCAATTTCTCTACATTTAATAAATTGGCTTTTATCATTGGGGATTGTCTCTTTACATTCTAATATGAAAAACGTACTTAAAGCTGTCTTTTGAAAACTTACAGAATAAGCTGTTAATTATAGCTTATTCCATATCGGATTTCACATCTTTAGTACATAGTAAGTGCTACTTCCAAATGCTTTAAAAGGTTTTCAGTTTTTCAATAATTTAATTTCTATTTAAATTAATTTTTTATATTTATTTATAATTTGAATTTTAAAATTTAAATTATATTTATAATTTTAAAATATATAAAAATAATCAATTTAAATAACTTTTTTTAAAAAAAAATAACCATATTTAGATAGTAGTGGTTACTATTAGGGTAGTTACTAGAGGGTAATGAGGATTTGAGCTTCAAAGTGGAAAGTGAAGACTATGTTTTTCCAGACCAATATACACAATTTGGTATCAATTTGATGCAGCAGATGTAAATGAAATTTTTTTAGAGTAACCAGTCAAACTGCATTGTGAAACCCATTTAAACAATGAGCCATATTTTGAAAGCGAGCACTCTACAATAAACAGTGGCTGACACTGATTGATTAAAGGGATCTCTGCGACACAGCACACATGACAGGTGACTTCCTTCTTTTAAGTCAACACAGAATGCTCAGGGTTTAAAACATAAATTCATGAAATCACATTTCATTTTCTTTCAGAACCCCAAGAACAGATCCCTACTTCTTCCAGAAACACTGTAAAGAACTATGAAAAAAACACAGATGCTAATCATAGGGTTGTTTTCAGATTCCTCATACATTTGGTTTTTAACAAGCATCTGTATTGCAACAATTCATAATTTTCAGCTTTTGATCATGTTAAGAAA
This sequence comes from Falco biarmicus, assembly GCF_023638135.1. NCBI lineage: Eukaryota > Metazoa > Chordata > Aves > Falconiformes > Falconidae > Falco > Falco biarmicus. The sequence goes on along the minus strand of NC_079293.1, from coordinate 56,736,329 downwards.
CATTTGGGGTTCACAGATACCTCATGATAAGTGTTTTAAATGGGCTAATAATTTATAACACACAAACTTCAAAGGCAGGAAAGATTACTTTCCTGAAATTTGGATAGCTTTGGCAACATTTTAACAAGCAGCTGACCAAATTAGCACTTTCCCATCAGCATGAGCAGGTTTCCCTCTTAATCTCACTGCCCCTACCTGCACGGTCCATGTCTGGCCTTCTCCCAGCATCAAACCTCATCAGATCTTTCCAGGAGCCAAGGGAGCTCCGCTCTACTGACTTTTATTGCAGAGTTAGGTTTTTCTGCCAGGCTAATGGGTTAAACCAGTTGGTTGGTCCAATGAGTCCTAAAACGCGCAAAGTGCACACAGTGGCCTTGCACAGACACAAACACAGGGAGACACCCTCACGGGGCTCCAGGGCTGACAACAATGCCCTCATCTCCAGCCCTGCTTTCTTTCAACGCTTACGCAAATACAGGTCTACCCATGTAGGAAAAAAGTACATTAAATACATTAGAATTGTAACAAGCTCATATTCTCAGGGCAATAACAAAACCGAAATCATACTTCATATTTTCCTGTGACCAGGTAGTATCTCCTCTACTAAACAGTGGGAAGCTGGGGCCAAGGGGACTCTGACTGATCTGCACTAGGGACAGTGGAGAGGGGAACACATTCATAAACTTGTGTGAAACTGCAGGCAAGCTTGACTGCCTCACCTTACAACCATTTTCCATTTTCCACTTCTTCAGTTAAGTGAAGTTATTTTATTGTCTCCAGTTCAAACTGTAGTTCCTGGAATTTCCAAATATCAGTCTTCTGACAGTTTTAATCTGTCTGTACTGCCCTCCTGTAGATCCTACGCACAAGGTTTCCTATTCTTCAGATGCAGAAAGTGGGTGAATGAGTTCTTCCAACAGAATATAGTTACTCCTCTGAAGATGTGCTGAAATTCAGGTAAGAAGCTGAGCAGATAAATCATTGAATGTTTCCTACCATTTTTACCCAGTATCATATACTGAACCCATTACTAACCCTAACTTCAAATGAAAAAGGTTACCATGGGGAGAGAATAATAAGGCAATATAAACCCGAAATACTTCCAAAAAAGCAAATGAATCCCTAGTAAAAATCGAAAAAGAAGAACTGCATGGAAGTGACAGGGTTTCCACACCTCACCTCTGACAGCTAACCCTATGCAACTTGCTGAAAATTAACTACTGTTACTGTACCTCGCTCTAACTTTAAAAAAGACAGACATACTTCTAAACAACCAATGGCTTCAGATATACCTTGAAAACAGAAAGTATTTCCCTAGTTTTTACTGGGGCAAATGTTTAATAAAAATAATAATTAACAAAAATAAAAAAATGAAAAATTCCAAAATTGTAGAGGATTTCATTGAGTTGCTGCAAGGTACAGAAAAATGACCCTTTGGGCTGAGTAATTAAGGAGCAGGTATATTGCAAGGAAGGAAGGTTTTCTCTTATCATCTTACAAAAATAATCAGTGGTTTAAGATTCTGTAACACCCTCAAAATTGTTTAAAAATCACTGTTCTACATAGTAAGCTAAGTGTTTTAAGATCTTTATAACATCAGCAGAACTAAGAACTTCTCTATTCAAATGGACAAAAAAAAAATCACTTCAAATGCTGATTGACATTCTGCCTTGCAAATACCTATGTTCTGCTCTAAATAGATGACAAGAAGTTGCTATGATGGTTTTCTCAGAACTGTTAAACATGTTCCAACTCCACAAAGGCATGAGAACATTAAAACTCTTTTGTTGGAAGCAGAATGTTTGAAAGCTCATTGGCAGAGCAGTTACATCCACTTTTCAAGAATACATGATAATTCTCTCTCTGGTTTCCCCAAATAGAGGAGGGGGGAAGAAATGCAGAAAGAAGGAGCAGTGCACACAGTATGTTTTTACTTCCATCTGCCATCTGTTAACAGTTTCAGCTACTTGAATAAATATGTATTTATACTCACCAGGAAAGATTACAGTCTTGTCTACATGCAGTTACTCAGTACAGCTGCTCATGAACAAATCCAAGGTAAGAGCATTCTTACAGAACCAGTAGTTAAGAGTCCACAGAAATACGGTATTTTGAAATGAGAACATCTAAATAAAGAACTATTCAACAGCGGGTGCTTACGAATAACTAAACATGAACCAGTCCAGAGGATTCATCACAATAGAGTCTACTTATATGCTCACCGCTATCTACACAATGCAGAATCTGCTAGCACGGTCCTGTCCTTCAGAGATCAGAAGGAGAAGAAGAAATTACATGTCTAACAAGTGTAGCTAGGCAGACAGATGCAGAACCTTTTTACTGTTATGTTTCATATTAATTTAGGAAGCTGGATTAAACCACATCTCTATCAAAAGACTGTTTTCTCCTGAGAAATGTAATTGCTTTTTCACTGTAGTTCAGCTGCCTTTTTGGCAGAACAACTAAAAATTTCACAGCTTCAATGAGCTCAGTTTAGCACCACTATCATCTTGGATTCTTCCTGCCTTGGCCTCTTGAATAAGTGAAAATACTCTGAAGTAAGATGACATGATAGTATACTATCTATAACTACATACTGGGAGTAACGACCTTTTATTTCTGGTTGAAGTGATTTTAAGATGAAAGATGACAATTGCAGCCTTGTGAGATTCTTTTCAGTTTTCTCCTGAAATTGCCGTTCAACAAGAACAACAAAAGCCACAACAGAGAGCACTGCTGGGGTAGACTCATCCCAAGTAAAAGTCAGTCAATATGGCCCTGACTCACAAAGTCAGCCTCTCCTGAAAGCAGCCCAGAAACGGCCTATCTGGACAGGAAGGCTAACTATTTTTAACATCTGCATGTTCAAAAGGCACACAGGAATATCAGACTACATAGTAGTTTAAAGCATATACCTGCTAAGTGTGAATTACGTTTGTCTCAAATGTTCATAAGCGAGGAAAATACATTAGTAGACTAATACAAACAAATATTGTTTAACTTTAAATCTTGTATGAGAAATAATCGCTGAAGACAACAAAAAAAAGCCTCACACTGCTAACTGACATTATGTATGGCAGTATTAGCTTCGTTCCTCGGACTCCAGTTCCATACAGCAGCTGAACATATAAAACAGGCCCATCGTGTTATTTTCAAGTAAAGTATCTCACGAATTCTCATTGTTTATTGTATGCATGCTAAGTTAACATGATGTCTATTACCAAAAAAAATTGTGCAGGTTTGCCTTAGCATTATGAATAATCCCTTTATTCACCAGCTGTGCATTATGCTCATTACATCCGTACCCGAGTCCTTTGACAGACTGAGACTGTCCATGTAGCATGGACAGTATCTCCACCTCCACTGTGATGCTAAGCAAACTGAAACTGCTGACTGCTTTACAAATTTGCACCCAAGAGGCTGAACAGAGCGCAGTGGACTTCATGGACTTCATGAGCCTACAGTTCCACTGTACAACTACAACTGTCTGTCAGCAGTCACTGTACTGCATTCTGGCCGTGTTTTTATTGCTGACTTGGGCTTATATACACCTAAGTGGTCAGGTTTGAAGGTGCCAGTAGATCACTTTTAACACACCACACACAAATGATCTTTAACTTCATAGTACACTGCTTACTTAATAGACCTCATCCTCTTTTCTGTGTAACGCTGACAACACAGAGCTGCTGCAGTGACACATGTAGATACTGCATCTCTGTTACCAAAACTCTTAATGGGCTGATTTCTGTGATGGATACATGCCTGCAAGACATGACAAAGATTAATGGTGCACAAAATACCCAAATCAGTTATCAAGAACCTGTTCTGAAAAACTGTTTGCAATTTCACTTCAGGAAATACATGTCCTGGGATGCTGCAGCTAACCAGAAGAGACAGACCAATTCATGTTCAAACTAAGTCATTGTTACTTGTTTTCAGGACCACTGTTTTCCTTGGTCTGCACCAGCCATGGCATATTGGCTCAATATCAATCATCCTTAGAAAGCACAATTTACAACCAGCACAATACCAACAGCTCATTTACAGGAAAGGAAACAAGTCTGAAAGAACCAATTACTTCTTTGAGAAAAATAGCAAAGATTAATTTGTAAATTTAAAATAATAAGCACTGTGACACGGATGATGAATTTACATATTGAGTAGATGATGATGGGGTAGAAGAAAGTTGCCAGAAGCATGAATCTTCTGTAATGTGGCAGAAGAGGTGTCTCATGCTGCCTACAAAGCTACTACCAAGCACTGTGGAAGAGAAGAGGCATAAAAGCAAACTCACAATTGCAGAATGGAGGGGAGGGGCTATTTGTCATTTTAATTAGCTTGGGAAAGAAAACTTGAAAGAGAAACTAAAACACCATCTTTTAAAGTTGCCTTTAATTACGGTTACCTGCCATGGCAATAAGAGTAAGTAAATAGGAAATACTATTCCCACTGCTATGTGGAAACTTGCATTCAGTGGCAGCCACTTGATAAGCTTTGATTCTCTTAGTTTTAGGAAGACTTAAGTACATTAGCTAGCATAAGAAACAACAGTAAATTAAAACATATTAAAGCCCACTAATAACCACATCTGCATTTACTAACAAAACCCACAGATCCTAGCTTTATTTTAAATAGGGTGTGTGAAAATTCTCCCTGGGTAATGTCAGAAGAACATCAACCCTTTCCTGAAAAATTTTATACCAGAACAGCTTCTAGGCTACAGATTCATTTAGCACCATTTCTTCGTTACTTATTTGAAGATACTGTACACAATAAATTCTACAAAACTTTCTTTCCTGAATACTCCAGCATAGTTCTGCAGGCAATCTGTACCAATTTTGCAACCAAATTTTACTCCTATTCTCTACACAGCCAACTTTATTTTGTAACTATATTAGAGCAAAGATAAAACAGCTCCTACAGCTCTAAATTGTAAACTTTAATTATATCTTAAATATCATCACTGTGGAACTAAAGGAGGAAACACCTGTAAAAGCCTCAACATTAAATAACAGATAAAAATTACTTATCAACTTGAATCATAATATTTATATGAAACTAAAGAATTTAGAAAAGCAATTAAGATCTGCTATAATGCTCCTTTGTACCCCATGAAAATTTACTACATTTACAATTACAGTATTTGAACTAATAAAATTGAAGCAGTCACATGAAGGCACATTTAACTTAAAAACCGTTTCATTTTCTTTAATATACTACTCTGATTTTAAACTATATGAGTGATATCAATGGAAAATCTGAAGTCCAGTTTCTATGCTTGGTAAGTTTTCTTCGATCACTTTTCAGATGTTCAGCTTTAGCCTCATCTAGCACTGTCAGAGAAGTGCTAGGAAAAAAAAAACACCACCACCAAAAAACACTACTATTTCAGCTTACAGCTTTTCCACAGACAAGTTCCATTTGGAGCTGCACCCCTCTCCTACGTGATCTTTGGAGACATTAAGTATTTGGCCCTATTCTCTCTGGGGAATAAATTTATTCTACCAAACAACACTCAAATGATTAAATTTCCCAATTTATGTAACTTAAAACTAAACCGGTTTTCCATTTTATGAAAAAAATGTACTTGATTTTTTTGTTACTATTTAAAAAAACATTAAAATTCCTTCTTTTGCCAAACGAACACACTGAACCTGTTGACTACAGCTAAGGAAGCAGATCCTGCTCTTATTTTGACATCTATTTTCTGAAAACAAGTATCTAATAGTTAATAATTTTTGCCAAAAATAAATTCTCCATAGAAATATTTGTCCATTCACCTCCTCTCACCATCAGTGTTCCAGAGGCAACTTAACTCGCCATTAAATAATGGCTCCAGAAAGATTTGTTGCCTATTACTGATGTCCAAGATCCAGGAAGTCGCATCTGAAGTGAAAACTTCCCATCATCCTCCCAGCCTTTGCCTTCTTGGTGTTGACTGCTCCAGCAGCTTGTGCTCTGCTGATGCTCACATTTGGAGCCTTCTCTCCAATTTATCCCTCTCAGGTCCACCTGCAGATTTCCAAGAAAAAGGCCCTACAACACTTTGCATTTATTGTGGGTTCAGAAAATTTCCTTTCCCGAACATGAAGACAGGAGACCTGCCTAAAGACTCCAGGTGCAAGCTTTTCTCCAAGCCACCACTAAAAAAAACCTCCCAGATCTTAAATGGAAATTTGTTTCCCCACTAATCAATAGGGCTGGCTTGCAGGGTGCATCAAGTTAAAAGTCCCACGTAGTTTTGCTGCAGCCCTGGTTAAGAAAGTGCAGGTCACAGCATCAAAGGCAGCACTGCACTGTGCAGACCTATGGGCTAAAAAGTGATGGAGCCTCCTGGTCCCCCAACTGCCTCCTCACATCCCCCCTTCCCCCTCTTCTGTAGGGAAGCAGGAAGGGAATGCAGGGAAGCATCACACTCCTCAGTGACCCTAGGCAACTCACCAGCCTCATGTGCAAAGATTTTGATTTTTGCTGCGTAGTTTGGTTAGGCTTTGTTTGGGGGCTTGCAGTTTTTTAGTTCTTCATATCTTTTTTTTATTTTTTTTTTCCCCAGTGACATAACAAGAACCTGCTCCGGGAGAAAGCAGCCAAGGAGCACCAAGGGGAAGAGGCAGCATTTGCAAAATGACACAATTAATGTATTTTTCTTGTGTTGTGCTTTGCCCCCATCCTGGCCAAACCTGAAGTATTTTTTCTTCACATCTGTCAGAAAAGATTGTTGTGAAAGTGCAGTTGTTTGGTATGCAGTAGCCAAATACCGTCTGTTAAATGAAGCTACCAAGGTGGTTTCTGCAGAGTTTGCATCAGAGGTGTTCTGTAGCAGGAAAACTACTCTGCAATCTCAGCCAGTACACAGCACTTGCAGAACCAGTTTTAACACTACAGCAGGCTTACCGCAGCAAAATTACTATGGATTTAAAACTGGACAAGCTAGTTTTACCAATTTAATTAAGGATCTAATTAAACTGGAGAAGAAAACTATCTTTGTTATGACTTTACTTTTTGAGTAAAATTATAACCCTCTATGTGGTTACTAAGAATATCTGTACCTGGATTACACTGTCATTTTCAGATTCAGAAAGAGAAACTAAGCTTATTGCCTGTACTACTGATCTTGCCACCCCTTTTTGAGAACGAGCAACACACACATATGCTCAGAATAAAACACACTAACAGTATTTCAGCTGAATTCCCCATTACAGATCTGACCACAGTCAACAAGATCTTGAAGCACATAATTTTTTCAGTCCTATCTTGCCACACAATACCCTCGACAAGAGAAAAACATAGGGTTAAAGAAAGGAAAAAAGAGAAAGTAAATTTATTGAAATTGAAAGCTTTACTGTTACAATTTTAAAAATAAAAGAACAAATTCTTTCTAATTTGGAGGGCAGTTCTTCAGTCAAATACACTGAACCTAACTGATGGTTCTGTAAAGCTGCAGCCAAAGAAAGCGTGTGTGTCTGGTTTAACTGTTTTGTTGTGACAAAATACCCACTTAAATATTTTTCCATTTCAACCACTATGCAGTACTTATCTAACATGTAAATAAATAATGTACTGAAATGCATGCCATGTTCTATTTCACCAGGCATTCTGAATGAAGGCAAACATAAAACTGAAACTACTTACAGTTTTTTTGAAAAATATTGGTTATACTGCACATTATACTTCAGACAAATTAGTAATAAATCAACAGTTCAGCAATGTAATTCAGACTGATTTCAATGCTACTGAAAGAAGTATATTTGATGTTCCATCTCTTAATGGAAAACCAGACAGGTGCTGCTAAACTCTATACCCTTTCATTGTTCTAAAATATCTGCTGTTAAGATCTCATAATTAAATCCAGGACCAAAGATGACACTTCAAGGTTCATTTTTATCCTTATGAAAACAGAAGCAAAAAACCTAGGCACAGGCAGACACATGCTCACAGACACACAAACACCATCCCATGTACACCTACTGTCAGGTTTGGTGTTATCCACTTTTGGTTAAAATAGAAATGTGCCAACCAAGCAAATTCCACATTTGTTCAGATTCCTATGCTCAGCTGCACAAAAACCAACTCATTTCTTGTTCAAGATCTATGACAGCAAATATTCTTTGTAACTTGCAAATGCATTGCAATCTGCTTAATATTTTTACCTGTATAAAAAAAAAAACACACAACCAAAACAAAACCAAAAAACTTCACCATATTTTGATAACTTACCACAGTCTGCAGTACATTACAAAATAGTTTAATAATTCACTTCACATCGGAGAGAAATTTGTTCAGCATGGTAGGCTCACACTTCTATCATTAAAAGCAGTATAAAACCGAACAACAGATTGATATCACATTTTTAAAATTTACATTAAAAAACACTGGAAACATGTTAACAGGAACTTGTCATCCCCTTGGCTTACCATTATGGAAAAAGGGACGTGGGTGGTTTATTTTGTTGGTAGTATTATTAATTATTATTTTATTTGTTTTTAAGAAACATGATGTTATTCGGGTTCATGTGTTCTTCACAAGTACAAGTGCAGTGTAAAGGGCAGCACATATTCATTCTGCCAAAGGAGAAGACCAAATATCACCCTGGAAGTGTGCACTTACACAGCAGGGTAGGGATTTGTGCTAGTGAAGAGCTAAGACTGACGCTGACTTCCCTAGACCCTTTCCAAGGGCAGCAGCGGGAAGAGCTGGAAAAGGGGTGGCAGCAGGGGGACAACCAGCGTTGCAGTCCTCTTGCCTGCAGCCATGGGTGCAGCAGGAGATGGAAGCAAGGACCACAGTGCCGAGCCCTCCCTGCCCTTCTGAAGGCAAGTCTGAAATTAAGGGAAGACTTCAGTGCTCCTTGGCTTCCTTTTCAGACTCACCACACAGTGGCTGTGCTGTAAAGAACCAGAATTAGAGAAATGCCAAAGTTCAACTCAAAAGTTCAACATGGCAATTCAAGCACATCACTAGCTGAAATTGATTCTTTTTTTTTAAACCACAAAACCTCTGAAAGAGTGAACCAATTGGCAACACAAGTGCACCCTTGTGTGTCTGTATTTGATACAAAAGGTAACACAGGTCAAAAGGAAGAAAAAAAAAGGGGGGGGGTCGTGTAAAGGGACTGGTTACAACTGTTTGTTAATTCATTTTGTGAAGGCTGGAAAGTTTACAGTCATCACCTAAACATGGTAGAGAAGATGGGGGTGAAAAACAAGGGTTCACTCACATGAGAGAAGGTGGTGTACATGAGCATGTGTGCCTTTATATTCACAAAAAGAAAGAAAAAGGTCAGAGGAAAGAAAGATTATCTGTCTCCATTCCACAAAGTTAGTGTGGGGTTTTTTTGCATTTCCAGGTAAAATCCTACTCTGAAGTTAACCCTTCAGCTCCCAAATTTGAAGCTAATCAGGTCCAACCAAGTCAACTAACAATCAGGCCTACCATATTTACATGACATTAGCACAATGCATGCCCAAAGGGCAGCCACATACATGCTCCAGATAAAAGGTATTTGGCTGCTGTTTGGCAGCTGGATGATACAGTATACTCACTAGTTCCTTTCTCCTTCTCTTCTGTTGCTGGCAGAGCAATCTAGAAATGCTCTAGCAGGCAGCTCCTTCAGGTATCTCCTTCTGAATCTGGCACAACCACTGCTTCTTTCTTCCCCCTTTCCCATAAGCCAGTGACAGGATGATACACACACCCCCCACAGAAACCAACATCTGCACTGAGTTATAAAGCTTGTTCTGTCTTACAGCTCAAGACCACCACCACTTGAGTGTTCCCCCAAAATCCCTAATACTTGATTCCTCTTCCAGTACTTCAACAATGCACTGGGAATGCTGGCATTACAGGATTATTTTTTTTGTTGTTGTTGTTGTTAAAGGCTTATCATAAAATCATTCAAATTGAACAAGTATCTTTTCCTTGCTTGTAAATTACTTCATTCCATAAACAGCAGAAAACCTCTATTACTTCCAGGTGACAGATGCATGTCTCTTATATTTGAAGAGCTAAAAACTTGCAGCATTTAATCACCGAATACAGCACAATAATAATAATAATCATCATCATCATCATCATCATCACCACAGTTTTAAGAAGAGAATTGACAAGTTATTTTCTTCCAAAAGACAACACCTACTGAAGAGTGCACAGCCTGTGAGATGCATTCATTGCCTGGCAAGCATAGCAAAGACTACATTGTGCCGTAATTGTCAATCTTGTTACTCAAGCCAAAAAGTTGACTCAAGACTAAAAATCAACATTATGAAATTTTACAGGTAATTCACACAAAGGACCAAACTGGCACACACAACCACCCCCAGTAAATGCAATGTTCATACTGTAACAAGACAGTAAAATGACACTGCCACAACCCCATGAATTCCTCTGCTCTGCATTAGCAGGGATGCCCACATGATCTGTCCCCTCCACTGCGGTGGAAAACATGTCTTCGCTCTGCCTTGCAGTGAACAAGTGCTAATCCACTGTCTTGGCTGCGTTTCCATTTGCTGTTGCTTGTTTCTGATGCTGACAGAGATGCAGTGATCCTGTTATGTGCAGCAACAAAACCTCAGAGAGCAACTTTAAACCCTAAAACCAAAAAGGTTTCCAGCCACAGAACCCATTCCAGCAAATCAACGGTATGAGAAAAGGTCTCGTGGACCACATGCAAAAAAGACTCAAGACCCTGGGCTCCTACCCCGACAAAAATACAAAAAAACCCCAACCAAACAAAAAACCAACGGGGGAAACAAACAAAACCAAAACAAACAGAACCACCCCACCAACCACCACACACCAGGAAAAAAACCAGCTTGGCTCACAGGATTGCAGAGGGTTTCTTCTAGACAGCCAAAGTACTTTGCTGAAGTAATCCACTCCAACAAGTTCTATACCAATTCTTTAAATCTTCTGGGAGTTGCACATAAAGACATTTAGAGCAAATAGCGAAGGAGCTCCACAACTGACTCGGAGAGCTCTCAAAGAAGAAAAAAATATGTCTGCAAAGACTACAATGCAACAGTCCCTGGCTTTGAGCCCAGAGCACTATCTGCCTGATTGCACCATCACCCTGCATCCCGCAGGGCAATTACTAGTTTGCAAACTTCCCATTACTACCTTACAGCCAGATTATTCTGCTTTAGATGAATTTTCAGAATATCCAGAATAGGGGTAAAATTTACTTCACTCTAGCAGAAGCGGGCAAGGAGGGTGAGGGCGTCTGTAAAATGCTTTGTAATATCTTTTGGTCAAAGGGGAAAATTCAACAATACTGGTCTGTTTGCTTGCTCGTTTATTTGTTTTAATACACATACCTTGCATAATTATCAGAATGGGATACTCATGCAAAATAATTGATACACTTCTCCCCCATCTTTGAATTTTGACAATTTTTTCCTTCAGAGCAACCATCTCAGCTGTTTTTTCAATGTCACCTCAAACAAAGTCTAAACTAAAGAAAAGAAGTACATACAGGGTAGAAAGAATTATAAAGGCATTCATTTATTTCCCTATGAGGAGGTCGTATCACCAGTCAACATGGGATTCCTATTACATATTACTCTGGATGAAGAAAACCTTTTGACTTTACTCCAAGCCTCAGGCTTGTTCACCATTTAGCATTAGAAAAAGAAAATATTCAAAAAATCCATCAAAACAACCAACATATTGCAGTATAGTGTGCACAGACTACAAAAAAAAAATTCTTCTAGAGCATTTCATCTTGCCCTAATAATAAAAGGCAGAAAAGGACAAAGAGAAAGTTAAAGTGGCTGCATAATTCTCAGTATTACTTTTTATCAACATAGGCATTGTTGGTGGGAGACGGAGTGTCAGGAAAAAATCCAGACATCATACAATGCTTCACAGCAGAAATTACTTAACAATACACCTTACTAGTGATGAATTGACGAGTTCGGTCTTTTAAGTCCCTGACTCGTCAAGGCCACAAATTTGGAGGTTAATTGGTTTCCAATTTTTGAATTGCGGAGATTTTAGTAAACTTTTTGATAATGATGTAATACTGCACTACTAAACTTTTCCTTTTATTTACTTTCACTTAGGGGTAATCTGGAAACCCCTAGCAGAGCACAATTCATTACTCAATCTTTTCAGAACCTGTATAATGAAATAAAGTATTATCAACTTCTGTTTTCCTTTAAGCATCTTCTTCAAGCATGTATCACTGATCTCTGCCATAACCCTCTTTCATTCATTTCACTTTTCACGTGAATAAAAACATATTTTAAGACAAGCTGAGTGGAAGAGTGTATCATTGCCAACTCCTTGATAACATGATATTCACAGTTTTTCTCAGAAAGGGATGGGATCTTGCAGAAGCTGACAAAAATATGACAAAATCTGAGGTTCTTACATAACAATTATGCTTTCCAACTATATACAAAAATCCTAAAAAAAAAGAAGCCTTGACAAAAGGAACCATCCAGAACTTCTCTATTTACACACCGTGATTTAAGTCAATCTTCTGTTTCTGAAAAAGGGAAGTGAATTAAGCACACCAAGGTGGCTGATTAGCAATAGTGTGTTTTATACTTCACTGCCTGACAGTGCCTGCTGTATGATGGGGAGGGGAATGCTACAGGCTTTTCACAATCTTGGTAATCAAGGTTAATATAAAATTTGCATACCACCTTGTTGATGAGTAGAATGTTTCCTAGAAAAGCACTGAGGTTAGTCACATATATTTCATCAGAAATTAAGCACTGGCTAAAAATTTTGCATATTTATTTCAGAGTAACTATGAGTTTACAGTCAGTCACTTTTCCACCTGAGACTCTCAGGTAATTAAAGATAATTTATAACATGGACTCATACAGCACATTAACTCCAAACCTTTCACTGCCTCTGGAAATGCCACAGACCTACTAAAGTTTTGTCATCTCACCCTGAAGATAACGACTACCTTGCAGAGAATAAAGTCAAAATGCTCATTAGCTTCATTGACACTACATTACTCAGAAGAAAGAAAACTGAACACTTGCATGTATAGCCATGCAGTTCCTTACAATACTCCAGTGCATCAAGTATGACATTTCTACCTTAGTTTTAAGTTCAGATCATACATTTAACAAAGGAAATCCAGAAAACAGCAGAACAAAATAAAGTTGTTCACAGACTGTAATATAACAGAAAGCAAAGCAGTGGAAAAGACAGTGTTGAAAACTTAAACAAAGGAAAAGGAAAGGAGCAAACTTAGAAAAGCATGTTATTTCTGAAGAGCTACATTACAGCTAAAAGTTGCCTTTTAGACATACAAGCCATTTAGCTTCAAAGTCCTGCAATATCATTTTCTTCAGCACAGTACTAAGGATAGATCAATTTAAGTGATTGCTCAGACTCCATAGGTTCCTTAGCCTGTGAAATCCAAGGTGTCCAAAGTCATTTCTTCTATGCCCCTGGAATGCTGGGATGGTGTTCTCAGTGTTCTCTGCTTGCAACGGAGGAATATGGCTTGGGTCACTGATTTAGACAAGGTTGACAGCTTTTACCTGATTAAAAATAATCTCTGCTATTTCTAATTGTAAAAAAATTTTGATACTAATGTATTATATTTCACCTTTTTTAATGTAGCAGACCCCAAAACAAATTATCTCCAAAACAGGGTAAGAAAAATTGAATCCACCAATCTAGGAAAAATATTATATACATCTCCATATGACAATGTAAAAGTTCTTAAGAAAAAAAGAAAGGCAAGAAAAAAAAACAAGGGGGGGGGGGGGGGGGGGAGACACAACAGACAGGGGAGAAGACAACAGCTTGTATCACCAACATTTCTTTGCTCTCCCACCACCATCATTCCCCTATCCCTCAGGAACTTCCTGTGCGCATAAATGAACAAACTGGATGGGAAAAAAAAACACATTGTGGCCAACCTGCAGGACATACCTTACTGAAACAATGTCACAGCCCAGAACTAACAGGCAAAACCAGCACTGTTTCTAAGAAACAAGAGTGAGCTTCCATGAAATCTCCAATACTTACGGTGGGACTGGAAACCTGGAAGCTGGCACCTCAGCCATGAGGGGGCCTGTCTGAGCAATGCTCACTTTGACTCTGTGCACTATGATTTTCCAGTTTGAAGACTGGAACAAGACAGTATTTGTAGCAGTCCCTTGAGAGCTGCAAGTGCTTTGTGATCTACAAAACTAAATTATTAAAATGTGGCTGCTAATCACTCTGTTGGAACTTAAAATTTTTCTTTGTCCTTAGCGAATTGACAAACATCTCAGAAGAAATTAGACAGAAATGTGACAGATATGCTTGCACATTTCCATGTTTATCCTAACAGTTTAAAAAAAAAAAAAAAAAGATGGAGATGGTGTTTTGTTTGTACTAACAAGTCTTAGAGAAGCAATAAGAAAGTTCATTATAAAAAAAGCATTTATCTGACTAAGTCTTCAGAAGATTTTCTTTCATTATACATTTTATTGATTAAGTGCTGTCTAGCAAGTAACAGTCAGGAGAACACTTTGGGGTTTACAAAGCATTTCTGACAAGAAAGCAACATCATTCCTATTTGGAGATATTTCCAAAGGGTTCCAATTTTCAAGCATTAGTGATACCGGTAAGCAACAAGACAGTCAAAAGTGCTTTTAACTGGTGAAAACTATGAGGGAAAGATGGAGAAAGACAGAAAGAAATGGATGTATAAGCCCTTTCATCGTGTACTAATGATCTAGGTACAAAATAGGTTATAAATTGTCACCTTAAGTTCTTAAAAGCCACAAAGTATTCTCAAAGGAGTTATTCCCAAAAGGAGTGGTAAAGAATGATGCACCTATACAAGGAGCATTTTGGTGACTTATACTACCTACCAAACACAAACTGTTCCAAGTTTAAGGGGGAAGAAAAAAAAGCTGTCTCAGTTGAATAAATATTAACTTAGCTTTCTTTAATTATAAAGCTAGCCAATCTTTTCCTAAGACATTTTACTGCCTTCTGGTTTTAAAGAGCTTCTTTGCATTTTTGTGGTGCTACATAGTGTTTCAAGGTTACAGGCCATATACAATCAAGGACATTTGTCTTGTAAATAGGCAGTGAGATGTTGGGAGGATGGGTTTTTCTTCTTAAGTTGGCCTGTAACTCAGTTCTATCAAGTTCACACAGGTTGTACATACTTTCTGTGTTTTCCGCTAGCATTTAACTTGTTCCATTCCTTTCTTAGCTATTACCAACTGACTAAACCAAACCTAATCCCCTGCTTTCCCAACTTTTCTGCATGCAGGTTGTTTACAGCCTCATGTCTGCAAGTTTAGAAGTGATCTGATATCCAAAAAGGCAACAAATCCTCTTATTTCTCAAGAAATATTTAGTACTTTATCCGACATATGTACACACCATTATTGATTCTTCAATCAGCCTACCATACTCCTGTAGTACTTCTATTACATTTTTCAGACCTTTCATAAAGGAAAATAACCTTCCAAAATCTTTGAGCAATTCAAACTTTTATGAAACCTGTAAATTATCAATATTAAAATAAAGAACAGATTAATTACCCAAATGAGGATTCACAATTCAGCAAGAAAATTATTTGGCTTCCTAGAGTCTTCTGTTAGTTTTTTAAATTGTTATGCATCATTAGCCTTTCTGAACTGATAAAAACTTCTGTGTGGTGCAGTTCACCGTTCTTACTTTGATATACTTTAAAGTGTAACCATCACTCCTATCAAGCCTGTATACTAGTCAGCCTATTTTTTTAAACTACAGAGCACTGTTACTGCATAATGACATTTCAGAGAGCCATAAAGAAACCAAATAATTAATTTTTTACAAGTTTGAGATTTATAGTTCCAAGTCAGAGTTTCTTTACCAGTTTCTGCTCAAAGGCTACAAAAAACAGAGTGGTGTAACAAAAAACCAAAACTGGAAAGCCCATGGTGCACATTGCAAAGTGGACCGCATGCTTGATTAAGCAAGGATGTGACCCTGTGGGAGCAAAAAAAAAATTGCTGGAGGGAAACACAAAAAATAGGATATAAGGGACTTTTGCGACACAGTGTTCAAAAACAAACAAACAAAAAACTTCACACAAGCCCAAACCCCAAATTCAAAAAGGATGACATAGGTAGCAAGGGAAGTGACAGAGCCAGAAAGGAAGAGACAGCCTTCAGCAGTTGGATAACTCCTACTGTGCAAAGCAGGAAAGAACAGGGAAATGAAAAGAAGCATTAGACAAAACAATGCATCTAGACAGGAATAAGCATCCTGTAACTCATCAAAATAAATTGATGAGTTATAATAGTAACCAACACAGACAACAGAGACACAAAACTCCCAGCCAGTTACAAAGTTTAAACACAAGTCCCAAATATTTTTTCCTTTGAAGCAAACTTAAAGCAGGTCAAACCTGGCAATATTTCCAACACAGTGATAAAAAAAAGATTCCAGAATTAACAAGGATCAAAATCAAATCATAACCTTGATCACAAGGGATTCTCTAATGAAACCCTATTGCTCAACAGTTCATCCACATGTTAAAACAAGCAGAATAGAAGATGCAGATGCCTTGCTGGCAGGAGAGAAAAGACAGATTGTATCATTACAGGGCTGCCAAAACTCCCCAAGTGCAAAATATGACAATTGAAGAATTGCAGGCCCTATGCTTGGAGAAACCCACAGGAATGGTCCTAACATTGAACTGACATTAGAATTTCAAGTCATATATACTGTAGACACTAGAAGTTTAAATCATTCCCCACCCCCACAAAAAAAAAAAAAACCCAAAACAAAAAAAAACCAACAAAACCCCCAAACAAAGAAAAAAAAGAAAAAAAAGAAGGAAAAAAAAACCCACCACCACAAAAAATCCATGGACTACCAGGAATATAGAAAGGCACCACAGTGGTTCTGAAGTTCAAAGATTTTGAACCACGAATAGGCTTAAGGCTGGAAGCATATTCTGGGGAAGGTATGACCATGAGTTTGTCCTGTTTGTGAACTCTTCCACAAGCTTCCACTGTCATCTGCCATGAGAGACAGGATACGAAGCTAAACAAAAATTCAGCTTGATCCAGCAAAGCTACTGTAATAAACTGTACTATGTTTTGTCATAAAACAAGTATTTTTTAAAAACAGAGAGAGGAAATTTAAAAAAAAAATAATCATTCAACAGAACACAGTTAAAGAAAGGCAAGTAAATGGATTAAAAAAATAGTAATCCTGGAAGTAAAGGGAAATGTTATGTCCATCCAAAAACGCATAAACTCTTTATATACTTATTACTGTATATATAAATATATATTACAGCAACATGCAAAAACACTGTGCTAGTTTTGAACAGGAAGCAATAAAGCTTCAACAGAGCACAGCAGAACACAGAAATGCTGTTCAGAAGCTAATTAGCCTAGGTGCAGCACTTCATTAGTACTATTAACATGGCCATCCTGCTAACTTCCAAGTCACCATATGAGACTTCCTTATAATTTAACCCATGCTATGCAGCCCCCACTCATCTCCACTCTCTTCCCTCACTTACAAGTGAAGGAAATGGCAATGAAGTTGACCTGAATAACAAAGTATATGCAAACAGTTGTGCTCCACAGTGATCTTTAGCAGTGAGTTTGCTTGTACAGGCCAGGATCCAATTCCCAGTTTAGTAAAGAACCACTTCCATCTTGTTATAAAAACCAGTGCTAGCTAGCCTCATTGACCAATAGGTAGATCAAAGAGCCAAAATCATGAGCTAGAGGTCTATAGCAAAAAATTCCTATGAGAAAAATGAAAAAAAATATTTCCATGCCAAAAAAACCCTCAACTCAAAACTAACATTAGACATTAAAAAAAAAAAAAGGAATAATGAAGAGCAATATTGACTTTAAGACCTCAAAGGACCATCTAAACCCACAAAAATACTAGCCCTCTTTGTGCAAACAAGCAGGTGTGCATGAAGAGCATGCAGATTTCCCACCCTGTTTATAGAAGCAATTGTGCGCGTTATACTCAAAACAGCAAGTTCCATTAGCAGTTCTCCAGTCCTACTCCAGATTTATTTTTAATTTAAAAATAAACTCTGTTACACGTGATTTCAATATTCTGCTGGATGACCAAGCAAGGGAAAGAATGAATTTAAGTGCAGTCTATAGAGAGATAACGTGAAGGCTATAACATATGTGAAAAATGGCCATGTTGCTAAGATAAGGCCCCAACCACCAATTTCGTTGTCAAGCCCAGCCATCTGTCAGCAGAAACCTGATTTACTGCATATAATACTACTATATTTGATTACTACTGTACTGCTATAAAAGGCTCCTGTTTTTCTAAGCACACCAAAAGCTACTTTCTAGCAACATAAAAGGGTTAATAAAACACCTCCTCAGAAGCCAAGCTTTATGAAACCAAGTTTCAGAATTTTAAATCAAATTTTACCCAGTTTCAGTGTCACTGATAGATTCAATTCCTTTATAAATAAAAATATTAAAAACAGGGAAACAAAAACCGAAGAAAACCATAAAATTATAGTAAATGACATCAGTTTCACTACATAAGTAAAGCTGCTTGCAATGATATTTGGTTTTTTATGGACATTATTTTGATGGTGGACAATTGCAAAGAACTTTAGAAAAGGCACTTTACAAAACCTTCCTACAATATCACTATTCGGGAAAACCATTAATAAAGAGGCCACTTTGCTTTATTTGATAATTAGTCTGGACATCCAAACTGTTTGCAAGAACCCTAATGAACTGAAGCATCCTTAGAGAGGGGCCTGTAAGCACTAGATACAACAATGACAACACCTCATGGTGTAACAACACAGATGACTGCATCTAATCCAACTCTTCCCACTCCTATACACCAGGACAAAAATGCCTGCATGTGAGATTCATCCTTCACATCAAATACCCACTGAGCAAAACAGCTGCAGGTACCTTCTCAGGTTAATCAAACAAATCAAATAACAGCATCTAGTAATAACAAGACAATTTCTCTCTCTAAACAACAGCCCTACACTGCAGGTGGTTTTGTCCCATAGCAAGCAAACAGGAGAAAAACACATCCTGAGCAGCTGCTCATTAGGTGAGCACCATTCTGCCTGCACAGCAAATGAAGCAAATGTCATGTGGAAAAAAACCCAGAGTTTACGGTCATGTAATTATACATGGTAACACAGGCATATCCAAAAGAGGAGGGAACACAGGTACAAATTACAGTTACACAGGCAATTTATTTCTGGGAGGGTTTTTATCATTTTTTTTTATGTTCCTGGACTTTAACCTTACCATTTCTTTTAATTAGTCTTGTTTTCATCTTATTTTTTTCCTATTATACAGTAACAGGTAACTTTAAACAATCACTCCTATATAAAATATCCAATCCCAAATAATTATTTATTCTGAACAGAACACTTTAGTTAAGAACATTGGGAAAATACTCTCAGAATCGACCAAAATGAACACAAACTGTATAGGACCTCGCCGTAAACGTTATAAAGCGGTGAGAACTTATTGCAAGCTTACCTGATACTCGTTAGGCCAGAAAGTGCTGACAGCCAACTCTGCTCGAAGCCAGTCTTTGCCAGTGGAGCCAGTGACGTTCCAGATGGGATTTGCCAGCGGCCCCTTGTTCACCCTAACCAGGATGTTCAAAGTGCCTGGGTTTGCTCCATTCTTGCTGTACAGAAGGTAGCTGAAATCGATGCAGTGAGTATCATTTTCTTTCATCGTTGGAAGCTGGAGTCGAGTCTTTTCTCCAGGGTCATGGTCTGAAGAAATCACTATCATGTATGATCCTAAACAAGGAGGGAGTGGGAAAGGAAAAAAGACACACAACAGTAGTAAAGAAAAAAATAAATCCTAAGAAACTGATTGTTCACTGTGAAAAAAGATGGAATGCATAGGCTTTCATATCCCAAAACCTCAAAATCCAAGAAAATCCAGCAAGCTATAAAATATCTAGGAACAACACTGAAGCAGTATCTACAGAAGACATTACATATCTCTGAGGACCTACATAGATGTTTCCACCTACAAACTTTTCTCTCTCCTGCTTTAGGATAAGATAATTGGAAATACGATCACAGATGGACTGAATAAGAATAATGAGGAGCAAAGCATCATCATTATCCTGAGATCACTGAGGCTACAATTCTCTCAACTTGCTCCACAGGTTTCCTGAAAATGAAAAATATGGAATAATGAAGTCGACATTCTTCAATGCAGCTTTACCACACCTTCTTCTACCCAGAAAGCGAGACAGACTTGATTTTAGATACATTAGCAATAGAAATAGCTCACCTAGGACACCAAACCACATTTGTCCTGAAAAGTTGGGTTTGCTGCTCTGTTTGCCAATGGATTTGAGGGGATAACAGAAGTTTCTATAGCTGGAAGACAGCCCACCTTGTAAATTTATTTTACAAGTATACAGAAGAAAGAACAAGCTGAGCCTGTCCAGCTACAAAGGTAGAAAGCAGAAATCAGATATTTAAACAGGTTACACAGGACATAGTGATAAAACAGTTTGTCCTGCTGTTCTGCAGAATGGACTGTAAAGAAAGGGCTACCAGCTATCCCAGCCCTAGAGCAGCCCCATTTCTTCAAGAGCAACAACTCCGCACTAGGTACTACCTAACGAATGAACCCCACAGAACAAAGCTTCCAAGACAGCATGCCAAGCAAAACTTTACAAACAAGTGAGAAAACCCAACTCTGTATATAATCTGAATCCTTGCTGCAGAAAAGTTTCCTAACCTCAACTTACCTACCCTCCGCTTAACGATTTGAGCAGCTTTGTGTTGACAAATTTCCGTTCTACTTTCAGGCCTAAAGAGCACCACAATAAAGAAACATTCCTCCTGAAGAAGATTCAGATGAGATCCATCAAAAAACAGTTCAAAAATTAACTTAAATTTTACAGAAATCATAGGTCTGTGAGAACTTGCCCAAATGAGTACTCTCACAGAAGTCCTGCGAGTATGTACATGAATGAGCATTCATTGGTGCAAAAACTCTTAGGTTGCACCTAATATATTTGTATAAATTATTACCATTCTGTATATTGAGCATTGTCATTTGATTTTTAGGCAACAAGGAACTACTGTGTTCCACTATGTTCTAAACAGTTGTATTAACCATTCTGAAAATTGCTGACAAGCTGTTGCTCAGGAAAAGATGAAAATTTATGTATGTGGATTAAGTTATCTGTGTGACATGCTAATTTAGTAGTCTGTAAAGCAATTCTGTGCTAAAAAATTTATAACGCAAGAAAAGGCAACATTACAGAAAGGAAGTACAGTGCTGAGATCTTCATTTTTGATACCAATCTTAAAAAAAGGGGGTGGTGCTTAAAGAAAATTCTACTACAATGTAACATAACTAGTTCGTACTTAGAATTACATGCAGAATCCATTATTTGATTGATATTTTTATTAGAAAATTTGGCATAGGATCATCTCTTCATCATTAATACCCATTTATGAAGACACAAAGGAATCATTATACTATTTAGGTTTGCTGCTATCAGAATTCTTTAATGATTACGGTCTAGAATCAATTGATGATTTCACTATAGCTGCTCAGAAAAGCATTTGTAAACCATGTCCACTGGTGTGCCGTTTTTATGCCCCTCAACTCTACAATAAACTTGGTAGTATGCTTGTGGTGAGCTCTATCTTAATACATATGCTCTTCTAAGCACCTGATTATTCATAACTGACACACTACAGGACAGTATTTTCAATTTTTTCTTAATAAATACTACGCATATGGCAGGGGAAAGCTGCATGTCAGCAAATCAGGATTTTTTCCTAAATAATTTAGAAAACTGAAAAGGATGAGGGAAAAATTACGAAGAGTCCTTTCCACGCTGTTAGCACTGATTCTCCACAGCTGTCTACATTGCCTCGTAGCCTTTGTTAAATTTATCTTACAAACATTTTTAAGCAATACACAGAAAGAAACTGATCTTTCCCTATACAAAATAAAGTTACTTTTAACATTTCTAAAGCTAAGATCAGGAAGCTGATAAACCTCACAACTTTTTCTGAAGGGAATCTGGGGTGGGGGAAGAAAGGAACTAAATGTAAAAATTGACCTTTGCAGAACTTTTGAAATGTTTTTTCTTTCAACTTATCTTAAGATAAAACCATTGGGAAGAAAATAAAACCACAATAAATTATAACAAATGAACTAGAATTATTTCAAGATCTTGTTCCTATAGTAAGGTAATCTGCTGTAGTCTTTGGAAGCTCCAACATACATTTTTCTCTGCATCAACACATTTTATAGTACTCCACTTTTTCAGGCTCATTTTTCATCATTTAAAAATACTTAGCAGTAAATTTGCATATATCTACATGTGTTAGTCCTACAGCATTTCATTAAATGCTCCAGACAACATTCATAAACCATTTATCACAAAGCCAAAGCATCTGTTCAGCATCTCACAAACTATTTCCCTCACTCCCCTTTTTTTCTAAACTTAAAAGGCTATATCTGATGAATGTACGCAACTCCACTCCTTCCTCAGTTGTCTACCTACTCCAACAAAATCAAAAGCCAAAGCCAAAGTAAGGCGTACATCAAATTTATGTAGCTGAAAGTGACAAAAAAATATTTTCTAATAGCTTGCTTATAAAAGTAATTCTTTATTTGTAAAGAAATACTATAGGATTGAAAGAGTTAGCGAGTTTCCCCCAATTTATACATGCCTGTAATATCTTAAGCCAAAAATTTAAAACCTTAAGCAGAACTTAAACTCTAAATACTCTCCGGTGTTTTTTTGAAGCCAGTATTTCCTTTGACGTTGAAAACTATTTTGTAGTACTATGCATGTAGCACAAGTTTCTGTGCAATCTTAAAAAAAAAAAAAAAAAAAAAAGAGAGGCCTCAAAGACAAATAGTAGACATTTTAGAAAGGATAGTGTTAGAAACAAAAGCTTTATAATTAGATATCCAGCAAGGTTGAAGGTAGCATAGCATTGATAAGACTAAGCTATAAAGTTTTCACATTTGAAAGGTATTGACTGATGCTAGTTTACTTCTATAAAGTAGCACCCAGTAGAAGAAGGATCACAGTGGGGATGCACCCCTATGAAAATAAGTACTCACAGTATTAGCACCAGATATTCCTTTCACATACCAAAATACACATATTTCATAAATGTTATTAGATATGAAGTAAAAGAAATAAACCAGTGCCAGAAGATTTGCCTTTGTTTTTTAAATAATTCATTAGCTACAGAAAACAGAAACTGTGTTGATTTGAGGTAGAAAGCAATTTATAACACTATCCAAATAAACGTCAAAATATATGGGTATTAAAAACAAGACTTTCACAGGTAATGTACACTCCAAGCGTATGCAGATATGGCCACACAGAGATCCCAGGTCCCAGGTGGTCAGGCAAACATCTGACCTGTTGTCACGTACAGCTAATGCAACGCCCAGCTGACCGCGTAAAACAGGCAGAGAACATGTATGTACAAATTATGAAAAATAGGCATAACTGCGGGAGGGGTGGGGAGTGGGAAGAGGATCACACACAGGAAATAAATCTGTAATACTGTATTATTACCAAGTCAAAAGTTTTCCATTAATAGCTGTATTTAATAAAGACATTACAAAGCAGACAAGAGGCCACTTGGCAGAGCTAACCAACAACTTTGATCGTTATTATTTGTAATATGGGCAAGGTACACAATCAAGAAGTGGTGTGCAAACCTCATCAAACTTCAAGCAACAGGGAACAATCAGCCAAGTATTTAATGTTAAAACAAAGGGAAATAATGAGAGGACAGTCAGTCTTAAGCTAGACAGTAAGATATTGTTGGACTTTGCAGAAATGCAAAATATAAATGAGGGAAATGCTCACAATCTTATTAATCCCCAAGATTAACTAGCTATTTGATATTTTCAAACATTTGCTCTAAATGTTAGAGCTAAGTATTCACAGTGGCGCTCCAGGCTGGAGCAGGGGAACAGACTGAGGAGGAAAGGGCAGCAGAGAACAAGTGTCATGGATTGCCCACAGCCCCCAGTACCCATTCCCTCATGCTGTGGGCTGGAGCCAGGTGGAAATGAAGTTAATTTTCCCCCAAGTTGAGTCTGTTTTGCCTGTGACAGTAACTGGTGATACACCAAAGAAATGATCACCCTGTCTCTGCCTTGATCCCTGAGATTTTCCACCTTATTTTCTCCCCTTGTGCTGTTGAGGAAGGGAGCAAAAGAGCAGCAGGGTGGGGGTTTGGCCAAGGTCAACCCACCACAAAAGGTGATTGCCAAAAAGGTAAAGAGTAGCAGTTAGATAGTGTTAGATACTGCATATATATGTTTTATTAAATCAGTGAAGACGGCTCTGTGATTTTTTTTTCCCCATTGTTGCTGGCCTAACAGATCAAGAACAAACAGATGTATTACACTATGCACACCTGTGTTTTTTGCAGACAAGAAAAATAAAAAACAAAACCACTGACCTGTGCTCTGTTTCCACTAGGAATTTACAAGAAGTCAATGCAAGTGAGTTGCCTCGTTAAAAGCAAAAAGGGGTGGAAGGGGAGGTCTGCTTATATCTTGGGCAATGAAGAAAAAGAAACTTAACATGAAAAAGCAAAAGTACATATGGTTTTTTTTTCTTCTTACAAGGCAGAAAGGATGAATTTGCTGTAAGAAATTCAGGGTGAAATGTATCCAAACCCATTGTTTATACCTGGACAAAGAGCCAGAGCTCTTAGCTATTCTTTTCAGTCTATTTTTTCACCATGCCTAAGCACAGTCTTTAGTTACTCTGGTAGTAGGGCAGCTCCAAACGCTTCACAACTCATCAGTCATGTTTTTCTTGAAACATGCAGTTTGACACTGATGTTGCTTCACTCTCCTTTCAATAATTCCCAAAAGAGTCTTCCTTATCCTTGTGAGTTTACAATCTTTAAAA
Source organism: Falco biarmicus (assembly GCF_023638135.1). Lineage (NCBI taxonomy): Eukaryota > Metazoa > Chordata > Aves > Falconiformes > Falconidae > Falco > Falco biarmicus. Next base: position 56,711,441 of record NC_079293.1, on the reverse strand, counting down.
TCTATAAAGCACGTTCTCTTCCCCCCAACATGTTTTAATTTTTCCTAGTTATAGTTTATCTATAATCCATCTTTAATGGATTAATCTTTAATCCAAATCAAATTCCACCTTCTCATTTTTGCTTTTCTTCTCTGAAGTGCCTGCTATTTATTTGCCAGTTAAGAGATCCTAGTATTACTCCTGATGTAAAAGGTCAATCCAATTCTCTCCTGCACAGAATAGAAACATCAGAGTATGAAACAGCTAAACAGCACTGCTTCCTATGCCCTTACCCAGCTCATGTCAAGCATTTAACTTTAGGATCTGATTTTCAGGGAAATTTTGATGCCTATTCAGCGCTTATTCATGAACTCGCTAAAAGTAAACACAAGACAGACTTTTCCTTAGCCTTATTATTAAATATATCTTTATAACCCTCCCAGCTTTCACCATGTGTTGTTTATTTTGATAAGCATTGCATTTGATGTCCTAGCTCAGTGGCAAGGACAGATCATTTCAGAATAAATTAAATCCTTAACTAATTAGTTGTGAAAAGCCTTAGTTTTTATCCCCTACTGAAAACCACGCTTATCATCTAGCAGTTAATTGCAGGTAAGAAATCATGCTAAGATTTTTTAAAAATTAATAATCCTTAAATAAAATATGCCTGCTGTAATATATCAATGTGGCAGATCAGTTTCCCAATAAAATTATTTTCTCTCACTTCCTTGCTCCCTGAAAAACAGGTTTCTATTTGAAGTGTGAAACTTGCAATTTTCAGCAGGCTGGTCTTCAGCTCCTGCAAATCTTCTTTTCTCCAAAGTAGTACTTACTGTCAAACCATCTCCTTTTTGAGTGCACACTGTGGTAACTTCTCTGCCTGTAGGTATGCTCCTTCAGTTACTAGGGCACAATCATGTCACCTTCAGGTGGAGGGGGCGGGAGGAAGAATTCAGCAAGTTCTTAATTTTATATGCAACTAGATTTATGGCTACAGAAGTGGCTTCAACTTCATGGTTTGCTGATGGGGGAAAAAACTCCAATACACGACCCGCTGCAGAAGGGAGTAATATGAAAATGCTTAAATAGATTCATAGAAAAAGATCATGGAAAAAGAAGTCTTCCCCATAAAGTTAAAAGAAGGGGTTGTGTTTACTTCATGACAACTGTCAATGGCATGAGGTGGAGAGTCAAGGTACTTAAGTGCATTATCCTAAAGCTTAGGGCTATATAATCTTTTTATTTAATTTTTTCACAACTATGTAATGTTATAGTCCCCAATTAGGTTTCAGGCAACCTTTATGGAGACAGTGGGCAATAAACTGGCACCAAAACACAGAAATAAGCTTGAAACTGGTAGTAGACCGCAAGCAGAAAAAGTTCAGAAACATCTATATTAACTCACAGAAAATTTACTTTCTCCACACACTAGTATCTATGCTTATTTTGTTCTTCAGAGAACACTGATCATTTCACAGAGGGCACTTTGCATGTATTTCTGTAATTTGCAAGAAGGCAAAAAGTAAAGGCTTATGATAAAACCTCAAAAGCTATTATTTTTTTCTTCTTGCAGGAAGGATATTATTAAAAAAAAATAAAAAGAGAAAGAAAAAAACCCCAATGAGTAAATTAAATATACTCAAAGTAAAACTCCATCTGTTTGGGTTAAAACAAACAAAAAAAAAAAACTAAAAAAACAACCAACCAAAAAAACCCACACACCAACACTTCACCATTATACCCTCCTCCTCTTCCTTTCTCCTTCCATTACCCAACACATAGTGAACATCTGCCACCCTAGGACAGATTAAAAACAGTATCAAAGAAATTATGAAGAAAAACTAGAGACAACATTAAGCTTTCCAATTTTAGTGCCCTGCCCCATCAGTTCAGTTTCACACCTTAAGGAATATATCTAGAACTTAAACACAAAGACACTATAATCCCACTTAAAATGCATTACTCCATACATGTACAAAACATGCAATATCATTCTTGTCTGGTTTCTTTGACAGTCAGCTGCCTTCATTTAAAAAACTTCCAAAATAACATTACTGGTATTAACAACAACACAGTTCTCCAAAATCTCTCTAAATGGCTACAATTCAGAGGTGTCTTTCCACACACTTCACTTGCTTGCAGTATTATTCCCTACACAAGACTCAAATTGTTGAAGGCTTGTTTCAGTTCCTTTAGAAACTGTCAAAATGAAAGAAGGAAAAAATAAGGATCACCAATTTCAACTTCCCTGCATATTTCATTGCCAGTGCAACACAACTCAAATGCAAGACAGACAAGTCTGAATTTACTACAAAGATTAAAAAAACCAACAAACACAACATGAAGACATGTGAATCTTTTCTTGAGAACGGAAGGCGCTTTTTTTCTACTTCCCTTAGAGAATGAGAATTATTAGAATAACCAACCCCAAACAGGCCATTTAAGCTACATCACGTAAATAAAGGCGAGTACTTACTCATTCAGTCAGAAACTCAGCCTAATGGACTGCAATAGCTCATTAGTTTTGCACAGACACTGCAATCATCTGACAAGAAAAGGTGTCCTGCCTTCCAGCTCGTACTTGATGATGCCAAAAGCACTACTCTCCAGCAAGGTCAAGTAACTGGGATTCCCCCAGTTTTCACATCCATGGAAGTCAAGCAACAGGGAGACAGCTTGACAAGGCAGCACAGGATAAGACCAATGTAGGCAAGGTAAATAAAAGCAGCACCAGGTCAGCCACAGAATTAGTATCACAGGTGCCACAACAGTTCACTTTTTTCACATAATTCACAATTATGATACTACTGGCATACTATTATCACTCATGACTTGTCTATTCTGTAACAACAAAATGTTTACCGATTAAAAGGGAAAAAAGGGAAAGAAAAAACCCAAAACCCCACGCTTCAAAGGTATGCTACTATTTGGAACAAAATTTATTAATAAAGTTTTGACTGAAAATCATTCCTCAGGCTATAAGCAGCTACAAAAGTTCTGCTCCCCTTATCAACATTTTACATATGAATAAACATGAAAAATACACACTTTTGAAGTGTTTGAATTTCTGGTTTTCTTATACATAATGGCAGCTTCCTGTGGATTTGTTTGTACTGATGCAGATAAAGAAAACTATGAGAGAGAAGTTTCTGAGTAGGATAATTTAAGTCTTTTCACCCTGTTTTTTTCTTTTGATAGATCTTTAGCAAATACATAGGCTTTAAGCACTCCAAAATCTGAGACAGAAAAACGTCAGCAACCAAAATTTGTAATGCAAGTTTGCAGCATCTATACAAAAGAGCATTTATCTTACAGTGTGCTCCTTTGAACAGTCTCTTCCAAAAAAGTATTCAGAAAATGACATTTGATACGGTGCATCAGGCAAGTTTACGAAAGGACAATGTTACTGAAAAGTAAGCTGCATTTAAGTAACCAAAAGGCACATAGAATCATTTCATATTTTTGGGAGAATTAATCAAGGCACTCGGTCATGCATTTGTAACATCAGCATCTGTGAATGGATGGCTAAGATGAAAGTAACAGCAGCTTCAAGCCATCTGAAATGTTGTTGTAAACTCGTAAATATTGCACAAGTGGTGGCACAGCAACTCTATGACACTTAAATCACCCAAGGGGCTGTTTTTTGCTGCCCAAAAAGCAGCATATATTGGTCAGCTATCTGTCTGGAAGAAAATGTGTATTTTAAGCAAAACTTCCAAAAAACCTACTAACTCTACAACAGTACCAACTCAATAGAAAGTTAGCCAACTGGGATATCAAATAACTGGGTCTGCACAGCCTAAAGCCAGTAAGATGTTCCAATGTGCAGCTGCTCCCAGAGTGGCAGCTGACACTGCCAAACCTCATGGCATTCTGCACCTCCTGGGGAAAATTCAGTCCCATGAAGACACAGACACCTACAAACACTTGCAACAACTTCACTGTATGAAATACAGGTGCAGAAAAGAGTTGAAAGCCATTTTGCTCCACCATGGCTGTAAACTGTTCTGATTATTACTTGACTGGATAAGATGAGCCATAATGCACAGACAGACATCATCTCCCTGCACGTTAGTTTTGTTCCACCTATTTTTGTGGCAAACTTTCCAGGATGAAAGACCAATGTTAGCTGTTCTGTGTCCACCTATAGGACTACAATCACACCATATCATCACCACTACTAAACGTAAACTGATCACCCAAACAGACCTTCAGCCCAAGGGGTATTTAGATTTTTCAAATGCTGGTTAAAGGGACACACTTTTCTTTACTGAGATGGTTACAAGCAAAGATCAAATTAGCCACTTCCTCTGAAGAATATTATTTATTTGGAAATAAATTGAAATTTCAAAATAATATATGTATTCTAAAGGTAGACAGTCTTATAGAAAATATAAGTGCTGAGCATTTGCGTAAGCCTTCGGTGTAACGTGTGTTTGCTGTGGTGCACAAAAGCAAGTTCATGGAGTTCACGTTCACCAATGTCAGCCGGGGTGACCTGGAAGCTCACTGCCACTGAAACACAAAAGGCTTTTCCTCCCAGCACACAGATACACCCCATATCCTCCTCCATCTGTGCTCACTGGACCCTTGCATCAGGCAAATCAACATCTGATCCAGAAAAAATTATCAAGAGTTTCTTGTCCCCTCTTGAGAGAAGTAAGGGGACAGCAAAGTTTGATTTCTTCCCAGGTGAGGAAAATAACTGACTCCTGGAATGGGCCAACAAGCACCACAGCAAGGTGGAGATACCAGAGGAAACTGCAGCATTCATATTCAGAGTGTCTTTAACATACTAATCATTCTTCCAAAAGAAACATTATTTAGAGCATGTTAAGACAGAAATTAAAGTAGTCGTTCCTTGGATGAGGGTGTGACAGCAGACAATAAGAATTAACAATCTGATGAGAATACCACTCCCACGGATCACCAACAGTTAAGTAAGGGCTCAAAAGCTGTAACATTACCATATATGATAGCAGATTATAATTGTTATTATAGACCTTTTAAAAGAGGCCATTTTATGCCCTGTATTTCTTGAAAGCAGTGTTAGAATTTACTTAAAGCATGGGAGGTTTATAAAATAAGTTTCATTAGGTTTTGCGGGGGGGGGGGGGTAAGTGGAAGAATATGCATTCCTTTACTTTGGATCACTTTTTCTTGGCAACAAATAATAGTTTTTCTTGCTATTAAAACAATTTTCCTCAGACCTTTGCTTTATGCAACAGCAACCTGAAGAATCATCTTTTACTTTCAGGTTTTATTCCTTTTACAGGTGTAGGACTTACACTTAAGGAGCTGTATATCCCTTGATTAAATGCATGACATGAATTAAGAACCAGCAACTGCTAAGAGTTACCACTGATAAGAGTTTTGAGAAACAATATAGAACAATATTTAAGTTGTGGAAATAATACTTACTTATATATTCAGAAGATAGGTCTAACAGCAAATTACTACCTCTTCTTCAGAATATCACCCATCCATCGCCCCCTCTGAAGTACGTATCTTACTTTGCCTTGATTCATGCTCCAGTTGAGAATAACCAGCAGTCATGTCTTTATCAATACCACTGCAGTACTATTTAGTGAACTTAAGTACTTGCCTAAGAAAAAAAAGCTGGAAACCTTTAAGTTTATTATTTGAAGTCTTCAGTCTCTCTTCATACCACCAACTACATACAGATATGCATATAACTGAAATAAAATCTCAAGCAATTTAACAAGTGTGGTACAATAAAACTGAATGCCCCAGAAAGGTACGAATTTTAGAGATGGAAAGGAAAAGGTTAAAAAAGGAACATCTACAGACAGCTACTTTTGGAATTTCTTTTCATTTTCCAGTTACTGACTGTGATGTTGATATTGCAAGTGCAAGCAACCCTATAATGCATCTCTATGATAACCGTAATAAATACTCAACACCACGTAACGAGAACAGGAAAAATCCACAGATCCTACATATCCAAAAAATGCATTGAGGAATCCTATCCAAGAATAAGAGGGATTCATAATCCATCACATTAAATACCATGGAAACAAGATGAAAAATCCTAAATATCTGCTGTACACCAGAAAAAATTCATACAGGCAATAAAACTAACTGAAACAGACAAGAAACCCACCCAAAACACAGTTGAAGCATTTGTCTTGATCCTCTAAGCAGGCTTAGAAAATACATACAAAAACTTAAGTTCAGAAATTAGAATTCCTTTCTCTCTTAGATGCTGGAGCTCACAGTTAAAACAGACACATGGGTTTTATGGTGTGTGACAACTCTCGTCATGCTTCACCTCTTGCTAACAGCCCTCCGTTCCACACGTCAACTACTCTTCTCTCCCAAATGCTTAAACTGATTAGCATTAAAACATTACATCCAGAGCAATGATTATAACCTGTGCTTAGTCTGATGTTTGCTGCATCTCCATCAGGCATGATGGAGGCTAGGACATCTGAGAGGTCATCACATTTTCCAGCAGAATTAGTTGTTTTAAAAAAATGAATAGATAAATAAATAAGCTCTCCATATAAAATCCTTGCCTTTCAAATTATATTAGCAGCTCAATTGGGTTTACACTCTAGTACACACCATCTTTCTTCTACAGGGAAATACTTTTGAGATGGATGGAAACAACCCTATCTATTATAAAAATCACTCATGCTAACATACTAGCATTTTTTTATGGTGTTTTGAAAGAAATAATTGGGCTCAGTGTTCAGCAATAGGAACAGCAGCAAGGAGAAAGACTGCATATAAACTAGGACTGCTGTTTTACAGAAAACTTGGAAGTTCACAGCTATTAACGCGGTTTGGTAGTTTTCCTTGTTGTTCGGGGGATTTTTGTTTCGGTCTCAGAACACATCTCGGTTTATGAAGATCAGCATCTTTCCTCTTGATAGCACACTTTCCAATTAATAAGATTTGAAACAGCTTTTTGCTTCCAAATAGCTAGTTCATACATGCTAATGCTATTTAAATCCTCCTGTTTTGAATACTGAAGTACACAATGCCAACAAAAACACTAAGCATATTCATCCAAGCCCTTCAAACATTATCCTACCTGCATGAGGTTACTAGCTAATGCTAGACACCAACTAATGTGATTAACATAAAGGTCTAAAAAATACAAAACTAAGAAATCTACCAAAGATATACCATATGATGGACGAGAACCTAGTCTCCGTTTCAAAGAACTTGTGAACTTTTAACACTGATATTCATTAACCAAACACTAATATTCATTAGTCAAACACTGTACTTAATCGTAAGAACTAGGAATTGAACCCATGTTCCAAATTTCTTTTGCAATTGAGTTATTTCACATTTTGTTTCTCCAATGACAGTACAGATACCATGGTACAAAGTCATCGAAAGAGCTATTTAATTTTTTGAACTACAATTAATCTTTTAAAAGAAGTTTTTGCACTTGTGCTTCCTAAGGGAATGTATAATTTATCCTCAACTAAAAGTGTAATTCCAGTCTCTAAAACTTTTCTTCCAGCATTAGAATTTGCTGAAACTGTAAAGAAAATCTGATAGCTCTTAATTCTGTCTTCAAATATCTTAAATGTCCAAGTAAGATATATAGAGTCAAGTGTCAAGAAGCATCTCAGAAAACAAAGAGATTAATTTTATAGCATCATCTTCTAACACTAAACTTTTTTTTTAAAAAAAAAACATCTCTTCCTACGAAGGCAATATCAAACAAATTTAGAAAACAAGCACAAGTATTAATCACAACAAAGTAGGTTGTGGGTTGTTTCTGGGGTTTTGTTGTTTTTTTTTTAAAAAAAAAAGCTTTTAAAATAAAGATAAAATATTTATTTCTTCTTATGCTTAACCTATCAGTGCTCCTAAGACTGATTAAGAGCTAACCAGAATCTTCCCTATTCAGAATGGAAATCCACAACAAATAGGGAAAGAAAAAGAAATGTAGACTCTTTCCAACAAAGAGATAAAAATAGGAAATAAAGTATGAGTATTGTTAGCTGACAGGTTCTTCTCTCACAGACAGAAGACACACAACTTTTCCTGGCATTTATGCACATACGGACATTGCAGAGGGGAAAACTGTGACAGTAGACAGGAGAGCACTTAGATTCTGGTAAGAGACAGTTATTAAGCATCAATTCCAGGATCCAATTAACATTTTAGCTAATCACCAACCTGAATCTCTCTTACTGCAATTTAAGATTATTACTGCTTAACCTATTACCAGCCAACATGAAGACTAGGTTACCACCTTCTTTACACTAACCTTTTACCTTTTGAAAGCTTCCATTTCCTTTTTCTCTCCTGTAGAAAATACAATCATAATTTCTTTAGGCTTTCCAGAAAGGATATGTTGCTATCCAGCCCTCTGTAATTTCTGCTGCTTTCCTCTGAGCTTTCCCAGAATAGGAATGCTCCTTCCATGCTCCAAACTGAATACAGGTACCTATTCTTCTAACTGCACTAAGGGAAAAAAACAACAAACCAGTAAGACTACTTTATGTAATTTTAATACAGAATATCCTACACAAAGCAGTCACAACAGCTGCCTTTTCTACAACAGTGCAACAATGCGGATTCACATTTGATCAGTTGTTCACTGCAACCACAAAAACCATCCACTGCAAATCTACTGCTTCACCTTACACTCAAGCTGCGGATCATTCCACTCAAGTTTAGTTGCAAGCCTGCATGCACAGTTTCACAAAATAATTTCTTTTTCATTTTTCTTTCAGTTCTTCTTGATTAGTGGTACCCCAATACACCACAGTCATTTTGAACCCAGATTACCCTCAAACAGGTTCACAGGCGCAGTAACCTCGATATTTTCAGCAAGTTCAAATGACACTTGTTCTTCCATCAACCGTGGCACTGACAAAAATATTAAGAACGGCTGGATACTATGTGTTTTTGAAACAGCTTTTCACCTACCATAAAGCAGTTTCAGTTTCATCAAGGAGTTTCTTCCCTAAGCTTAATAGAGCAAGCATTGCAGATTGACATGTTGTATGTACTGCTTCCCTCTTTTCTCCTCATATATTTAGAGAAATACATCTGCACTTCATTAAATATTATGGAACTTCCCTCTCCATACTCCCCAGCATGTGTACACTGGCTCACTACCACATCAAATATACCGTCACATTGAGAGGTGGTTAAGGAGCTGAAGATCATCAGCTTTGCTGGACAGAAGACACTGTTTCAGTGCCTAGCTCTCAGCTGTCCAGTCAGGTCAGCAGCAGAAGCAGCTACGCCCTGTCCCCCAGGGCCCAGCCAGGACACCCACAGGTAACTCCATCCAGGCTATCCAGTTTCTGCACACCTGGCTTGCTCACCCCCCAAGCCCTGTGTGTAACCTCCACAACTCCAAGACACAACTGCCCCCACATCCCTCTTTGTGCTTCAAAATACTAAGGGTAGGGGATGGAAGGAAGGGGGGCTGCAATTCAGTAGCTTTTGTAGCATGATGCAAAGGCTACGGCTGCACAACTCAGGCTAGCCTTTTGGAAGGAGAAGACATGATGAAATGCTGGAAGGCAACATGAGGCATGAACTGCTAGAGAGCACAACACCCGTGCTGCCAGCCAAGCAGTGCCCAGAACTGCACCTCGAGGACTTGGGGGTCAGGTAACACCAGGCCAGCGCAGAGGGCTGCACAGCCAGGAACCACGAGGGAAGGAGGTCAGCTGACAGCATAAACACACCACATCATCTTTAGGTGCATCTTACTCAACTACAGACTACAGTATGAATGCAAGTGAAGACACCCACAGATATGGAAAGTGTTTGCCCCTATTAAAGCAAAGTTTACTGGGACACAGCTATCTCTATTTTGAATGTTAATTCATCAAGCAAAAATTAGAGACCAACAACAGAAGCTCATTATACATTCTCATCATCTACTTCATATAGGAATCAGCTGTTGGGTTTGGGACTTATTATTTGGTTGGTTTCAGGAAAACTACTAGTAGCCAAGTGCATTAAGTACAGGCTGAGAAAGGCAAGGTGGAAAAGGATTCCAGTGACTATAAATGCAAAAAGCCATTCTGACTCTATAAATCTGCAATCTCAATTTCCCCCATTCCCTTCTGCAATGTTCCGATTATTACATGAAACACAAATAAATAAATGCCCAGCAATTCAGGGACCTACAGGAACAATTAGGCTGCACAGCCTGGGTTGGGATAAGTCCTTTGTCTGAACAAAAAGCAAAACAAGTAAACACTTAAAATACCTTTATAAGCTAAAAATACTTTTTGAAGTCTACATAGCTAATAGAGACCATTTATTTCTTTCAGTGTCAGGTACTAATCACCATTTCAGTGTAAATCTACTAAGAAACTTATCAGAATAAAAATAATACATTGAGAAATGCAAGTTATATTTTGAAAGCAAATATTTTTTTTCTTTAATATAATCAAGCATTTTTGTAATATGCAACATAACAGTGAGGCAAGGCTTGCAGCAACTGTATGGCTCAGCTGTTTAGCAAAACACGAATTAAGGCAGTGCAGGTGGCTACGGAAGTATTCAATAATGTTTAATTTTAATGAACCAATTTGAACAATGTAGGATAAAATCAGCATATAAAATGATGCATATTGCTGGAATTATCAAGAGAAATGCCTCTCTCCTGCAAGGTTTCATTTTTCTCCACAAAAGGCACCTTTAGAGATTGTGGGTATACAGGGATATATGGGGAGGGCGAAGCCAACAGAAACAAATAAAAGCATATACTGAATTCACATAATATCTACACCTATGTAATGCCAGACATCAGTAGTCTCTCTCAAACAATTACTCCAAACTGTCCTTAATTTTACGCTTCTCCTTTGCCAGAACTTATTCTGTTCTGTGTTTCATAGCAACTAATGAACTGCCAGTTTATTTTTGTAATTTATATTCAGAGAATATATTAATTTTTGGCAAATTAGCATTTGCTTGAAAGTGCTAGCACTTTCACATTACATGATATCCAATGAATCAACAGTTTCCGTGAAAAGAAAGAATGATAATGTTATCGAAACCATGCTACTCGAGTTTAAAATCACAGATAGGTATAACTTTGGAGAAGGAAAACTACCAACAGACCATAATTTTTAATATCTGCCACAATGTCTTTAATTCAAAGGTCAGCAAGCACATTTGCTACCCTGAGTGATCAGTGCCTTACTGTCTTTATAAGGTACAATTACTTGGACAGCTATTTATCATCTCTAACAATTAAAAAAATTGCTTCAGTCTTCAAAGAAGCAAAGGTTATAAAGTTTCACCTCCAGTCAAAGCCTTAAAAATTTGATTACTTACTCCAGACTGATAGGGACGTCACATTGGTATGATAAGAGGATTCTATACTGACAAATCATAACACTATTGTAAGTGCTGTGCTGCCAGAGAGATTCACTTTAAGTGGCATACTGGAAAATTTCCATTTGATTTAATAGTGAGTCATATAACAAGGCTCTTACTCTTACCCTTTCATTTCAAACTAAATACACACTAACGTGTAGTACCCAATGTAATGAGAAGCGCTGGAGTAATCCTACATCACCTCCAAACATGTAATTGCCCCATCAGATTCAACAGAAACCATCTTCACCTTCCATGAATCATTTTGGGTGCTGTATAATTAAGTTGAGGAAGGAACAAGACAGTAACATACATACCTACACACAATTACATAGGCAGACACTTCAATATTGCTCTGAATTATTTCCGAGTTAGCCAATTTAATAGACAAATGTAATGCTACACTATTCTCTCTTAGGTTTATTCATTTCTACTCAGGACCACTTATCACTACGAGTTAAGTAGGCAAAAAATTCTTCTTTACATTTAAACCCTATTCTGCTACCTAGTTCACATTCCTATGGCAGAAACCTTATGGCCCAGAACAAAATAAATGCAAGGGGGGGACAAAATTGAAGAGCAAATTCTGTACACATTAACATATAAATATGGCTTTCATCACCCTGAAACTCTTCATAAAAATCACACCAAATATACTGGTGGAAAAAAAGTATCACAAACCCAGATGGAACAGCCGAGATGAAAATTAATATAAATATGTGAAAGGGAAGAACAGGTAGACTAAAAAACACTACACTTTGTTAAAAGGGCAACCATTAGGCTACAAAGAGGTTAACAACAGAGTTCTAAAGGCTCTAAAGAGCTGTTCTAACAACAGCTCCAGAATATATCTGCAGGAAAAAAAAAAAGCAGTAATGTTCTGCAAGACTGCTTGCAATACAACATTGGGAGACATTTCAAAGTAACGGAGAACAGCAACATTACAACCAAAGAAGGGGTATCGAAGTAGAGGAGAGAAACACAGTTGTAAAACATGAGATGTCAGGAATTAAAGACTTCAGATGTAAGACTCCAGCAGCTGAAATGACAGAGAAGCAGGAAAAGAGGGGCTGCAGAGAGAGCCAGCTATAGTACAAACAGCGCTAACCAGTGTACAACTTCAAAGTCCAGCTAGACACTATGGGTGGCTGAGAGATGATGCTACATGATCCTGAAGTTCTGGCTTCACTGCAAAATCATTTAGTTAAAGTTCATTAAACCTGGGGAGGATCTCTTCCCCAGAACTACATGCCCTCGGAACACTCTAAGAGTTCCAGGATACATTTTTCTTATACATAGATCTTGCTCATGTTTAGAAAGCAAAACCTTCCGCTTTTAGACTACCAATTCAAGAACAAGATTGTTGTTGTAGCAAATCTCTGATAATATAATCCTTCAATAAATAGCATCAATTTATTGACTTCAATATACTTACAGCCAGTATCTGCTCACAAAAAAACACTCTCTATTACTTTAATTTCAGAACAGAAGTCATTAAGTGAATAAGCAATAAGAATGAAGTACTTAAGGGGTTTTGTTCCACGTAAGTAGGCACACAAGCAACACACAGAAGTCTAGACTGGGAACAACTCTTCCAGTCTGTATCTGTGGATAGCTAGATAATTAGGCCTTCAGACTACGAAAAACTTCAAGTATTTCACAAGCAGTAAAAACATCCTTAAAAAAAAAAAAAAAAAAATAAGCGCCCCACTTGGAGCTCTCCTCAGCCTTCCCCGAGGAAGGACTGAATGGATGAGAACGTACACACTGACATAGATGCAGGTTTTCTGAAGCTCTCTGTCCCTCTCCAAGTCCTTGTGAAAAGGCTGCAGAAGCAATTGTTGAAAGGCTGCCAGGCTTGCTTTGCAGCACCTCATTTGGAGATTAACATGACATTTGGAGATTTTCTTTTTTATTTTTTCTCTCCTCACTAAACAGTTTCTATTTCTCTTAAGAATCTCTGATCTGCTTGTTCAGATACAGATAAGCAAAGCCTGTAACATTCCTGTGGATTTATTTCAGGGGTACGTAATTTATTTTGGGGGTACATGTGCAAGTGAAAAATTTCATCATTTATTCCACTTCTAGCTCCGTTTTAGGAAGAAAAAAACCCCAAACAATTTCTTGGTTTTCATATTAACTGATGTTGATATATACTTCTATAAAGGGCTTAGCTATAGAGAATATATAAAAGGAGGGTATGGATATCTTAACAGAGTAGTAGGGGAGAAATAAAGTGTTTAACATTGTTGAAATAAAATCACAAAGATTCCCAGTTTGCCTCTCCAGTGTCTTATGTCTCCTTTTAAGATTTGATAATCATACAAAATAAAACTGTAAATCCAAAACGTAGAGAGGTAAAGAAGTGTCCAGTAAGTAGAACAGGCTACAACAGAGGGCAGAGAACAGGAGTTAACTGCATGGCCGAAGAGAAACTTTCACCACATCCAGAAATAATTCTGAGTATTGGAGTTTTAATAATTCTGAGGGTTTAGAAAGAAGGTTCAGTCTTGTAAATGCCAAGGGAAAATAACAACAGAAAAAAGACCCTTGGTGGATGTGTAACCAAATCACACATTTGATACAGTTATGATGTGCAGTATTAAATGAATTTTATGAAGCAAACTGGCACCCTCCTGTATGATGAATATTTTCCATAAAAATGTGTAATTTTAAATTCTTGATTAAGACACTATAATAAATCAGATCTTGAGGAACTGCCTTTTTTTTCTGGGTCTGGTGGGGAAGGGATGTGAGGGGAATGAGGGGTGTTATTTGTTGTAAATTCTTCAAATTTAACATGCCTTATACCCAACACACATTCACAAGAAATCCCCATATCCAGCTTTGGATGGGGGGTGGCAGTAATGAAAACTCATTGTTCATTCCTCCAACATCAACCAATCCTACTGAAACACTACCAAGCCTTTAAACTATGCTATCATTCACCTTCCACCAAGAAAAAGTAAATGTCAACAACAGTGAGACCTGTGAGCACTAATAGTGAAATACACAGGAACTGCAGTTGGAGAAATGGACAGCACGGCCCAGCAAACACAGCCCTGGTCCCCTTAATTCTGTTTGTCACCAGACCTTTGACTATTAATGCGACCTTTCCCACTTACTCCTAGATTCCCTTTTTGTGAGACAGATAAAATCTCTTCCACCACTGACAAAGTTTCAGTTTTCTCTTACACCTTCTTCCTGCTCTCCAGCAAATACATCGTGCTACCATTTTTTGCTAAGCAATGCTGTGCCATGCTGCTGAAGTGATTCAACCTGCCACACCTCCTTTCTGGTTCTTACAAATTGCACCAGGTCTCTTACAAAAAGATTTTGTCCATGTACGCTGCTTCCCTAATACAGCCTGCTCAATACACAGTGCTTTTCTTGTGAAGGCAGATGCAATATGGCACTGAACAGGGCCCTACATTCAACAAATAAATCAAATTATTAGCATCCCTTGAAAAAAGTATTCCACACAAGGCTAGACAAATATTAGCCCATATCCATCCTAGCCATAAAACGCATAAAAGACTATTCACATTAAACTTCAAACTGTTTTGCCAAAAATGGACTCCCTGCTGAAATTCAGCTCCTTCTGAAAAATATTGAAGAATTTGTCCTCTCAAGACTATGTAAGAAATTGCACCTCAGTGGAAAGTGGGGGCAGAACAAGACATTGACCAAGTCTATAAAAACCTTTGGATCTAATAGAATAACTGATTACAGCTTAATTTTATTACTGGATAAAGTCTTTTTGCAAAAATAGTGAAACTAAGAACCTGTGAAATTACCATTTGTAAAAGAAAAATATAAAAAATAAATCTTGTCGAGCACGAACACCCTCCAAACTGCTACAAATGATAAGGAAGGAAAACTCTCCAGTTTTTCAAGTGCTCACTGAACGCAAAAAGCTGTGTATTTTAATTTACTTTTCCATACAATTTAGTACTTCCAGTTGACCAATCAATATGTTTTAATAAGTTAAGAAACGAGACAAATCCTTCATAACACACATGCACGTGTCTAAAAGCAATGAGCTGCTTGAGCTCATGTTACTAAGCAGATTTACTAGAGAATCATCTCCAGTGAGTTACCATTCAGCTTGCTAGTTCTACGCTTAAGATGTTTGCTAACAGTTTCCCACATTTTAACGAGGTATCCTCTCCAGTCCACGCAACTCAGCTTAAAAATATTTATTTAGAAAATTAATTACATGAGAGTCTGAGTGGATATGCTATTTCTGTACATATAAACTTGTTCCTTAACCTAAAGAAACTACAGTCTAAATATAGGGAGAAGTGTAGTAACAGGAAAAATGTACCAAAACAAAGAGATAAAAGCATTATTTAGGAAGACCATATAACTTACAAGGGAAAGATACTATTTTTTGTTTCCTCAGTGCAAAAGAATAGGTAGTATATCCACAGAAGACCCCCATTTTTGAAAGCCTACGAAGGGAAATGCCTGAGATATATAAATGAGCTGACTACACTGTGCACTGCTTCCTACAAACTGGCTACCAGACTCCTCTCCCTTGTTGGTAACTCTACTGCTAGCAATGCCGAGATTAAAGATGCGTATCTCCAGCATTCCTAATTTCAAGACCTGTCTGTTTCTGGAGAACGCTCACAGGCAGAAAAACAGCATCCGGAGTTATTTCCCATAAACCCTTTATAAGACAATCAAATATTTCATTTAGTAGAATGGGATGCAAAACCATGATTGTCCATTTACAGCTAGACAGCTTGTCAACACTTCTGTTTGTTACTTTTTTATAGAATATTTTTTGTCTGAAACAAAATTCACAGCTTAAAGGAATGAAAAACAAAGCTGAGTGTTGCTTTCCTGCTTTCCAGTGCAAAAAGAGAAAGACAGAAAGAGAATGCTTTTAAATGCACTTTAGAAATTAATTATGTTTTGTTTCAATTACATCCTGTTACCGTAAAAATATATTTTTAATCAGTTCTAGACAGAAAACAGTACTCTTGACTATATAAAGATGCTAATCAGTGATTCACATTTTTCTGATTACTCAACATGATTCCTTCTAATTTGAAGAAGACACCACAGAACTACATAACTCACCCACTCTGGAAATAAATGACAGGTTGTTTCATAAAATGAATGCAGCCTCACAGTTCCCTTCTGAGCTTCTTCTACTTGAAGAAATCCTAATCCAACATGCGAAAGCTGTTACGCAAATTAACAATCACTAAATCCAAAAAGGCTCCACACCTTTCAGAAGGTGTGTTCAAACAAAACCAGTCCTGCAATAATCCAGGTTTCCTCTAAAGAGCAGAATCCGAGTCAGTTCTCCTTACTTAACTGTAACAGCCAACCTTTTCAGCAACATCTGTGACTACAAGCTAGTTGGCAGCACACCTCTTCCAGCTGCCACTAAACCCTTCAGCATGAAACTGAGAATACTCCGGTCCTCTTATTACCTACCACAGAAACACTCATAGTTTTACAATAATATCCATCCCTCTTGTTCGGAAAAGAGCAGAACTTGCAGGAAGGTGCTTAAAGGGGCAGCTTCACAAGCTACTTAAAAGCTATTTTTCATACCCTTTGATAACATTTGCGGGCCAGGCTCCACACCAGGTCCATCTCCTGGTAAAAATCAAAAGTTGAATGCTAACCCATCATGCCAATGCCTGTTTCTCAAAGGTAATACAGAACCAGCCACTTTCTCTCCAAGTCATGTCAGGATAGAGCTGGAGAAAGCAGTAGGCAGGAGCTTCTGAAATCACCTACATCCTTTCATAAAAAGAACATATTGTGACAGTGGCCATTTGGGATGTTTAAGGAATAGCACAAGAAAAGGACTGATCTTTTCCCATGTTCATTCTTCCAGAAAGCAGATCAGGAACTTCACTAGCCACACTTTATAACTGAATTCTTGTGTTAAGAGTCCTATCATTCATTAATTTATCCAGCACTTGTTTTAATCTACCTGTACTTTCATCTGTCAAAAAAAAAAAAAAAGTCATTATGTTGAAACATATGTATCAACCTTCATTACGATGTGCTGCTTGTTTCCATTGTCTCATCCTATTACCAGTATTCTAAGAAAAAATATTCTGTATTCAGATATACTGTTTGCTTCATTATTGTATGTATTGTCTAACATACATGCTCTCTCACTCTCTTGTTCAAGCTGTTCTACACAACCTGCTGTTTTTCAAAATGCATCGCGTTTCCGGGAATGGCAGGAACAGAGCCATCACTCTCTATCCCTTTTTCATTCTAAATTCTGCCTCTTTTTCAGATGTGTTATATCCTTTCAAATACTACTCAATCCAGTCCTGATCATGTGAACAGACGAAAGCACCACTGCATTATACAACCACTTTGGTAAAGAAAATTCCATCAACCCAGGCCTATCACGTGATCACACTCTCCTTAAGCATATAATAAATCTCCTGAACATTCACAACAACAGAGCAAATTAGCAAAAACAAACGCTGGGCAAGAAGGTTTACAAACTACTGCAAAGCTAAGGCTCTTTCAAAGAGCAGTATTTTAACAGATCTGTATTAGCAGTATGCATACCAATGTGTATCTGCAAAGGTAATTCTACTAAAACTGAGTTGGACTGGAAGATCATGCCATCTGCGTAAGCAAGCATTGACCACGGACATACTGACATGCACAGAAGAACTACCTAAAATTGCCTAGACAAGGGAGTACCAGCAACCATCAGGTTTCCCGCCCCCCCTGTCTAGCAAAAGAAGTTCTAACACAATCAGTCTCCACTGCATCTACCCTGCACTGGGCAAGGTCCACGTGCAGCACAAGACTGCAGTTTTCTTGTAGCTTACAAATGCTTTCCATTTTTCTACCTAATAACTTCCACAGTAACACACTATTTGACTGTTTGCCTGGCACTTTTTACAGTGAATGAAGTCTTATTCCATAGTTCGGATAAATCAGTGCATTGTGCTTCACACACTTTAATACTTTGTTTGCTATCATCCAGCCACTCAATGAAAGTCTTCAGCAGCTCTCTGGAGTAAGCTACAAGTTTAAATATCCTAAATAACTTTATTTTACACAGTAAGTTTTAAGTCCCAGAATACACACCATTTCGCAAAACACTTCTGACATGGGACAGTAAAGATCACAGGATGTACTTCAGAATTATTACTGATAACTTCTCCCACTGTGAAGACTGGATATTTTTTCTACTTCCTACTCCAGCCCTTTCCAAAGGCTAGCACCAGACTTGTCACGCTGCAGTGTCACCAGTGGTCAGGACACTGGCTGATACTTGCACAATTTCACACTCGAGTTTCTTTCAGATGTCTGGAACATTATTGGCTGCTGCCAGTGATTCCTTGCAATCGACAGTATCTGCTATGAAGACTTCCTACAAACACACCCATAGATGTTCTCAGACAAAATAGTTCCTCTGCTATGTATATACCATTCAAATAACACATTCAGCTTCCCTGTAATAAGGTGACCAGGAACGTTCTTTTTAATCCTTCAATATCTCTTCCCCCCACAGCCACCTCCAAGCTCTTAGCTTCTAATGTCTCACAAAAAGTTGGGATTTTAATTAAATACTAAGCTTTTAGCAAGTTCCTACTAAAAATCTCTTGGACAGCCATATTGCAGCATTGCATTTAATGTTCCAGGCTTTGTACTCTTTCCTGCTTTCCTCGTTGGCACAAAATTTACGCTCCTAATATATTTGATTAAAAAAAAAAAAAATGAGACCTTGAGAATTACCGGTAACCTCATTCCTCAATTATGGCTAACAAAGCCTGAATTCGCACCTCAAGCCTTCTGTTAGGCCGTCAGCTTTCTTTCCCACTTCTCAAATTATCAGAAAACCTGATGTCACCATTTTATGCACACATACCTACGACATGACAAACACCACCCTTACCAATAGCAAATCTCTTAATCTTATTGTAAATATGCCCTTGTTAGAAAGGCAGGAAAGTAAATAGCCTTTGCATTATATTAAGTAATGCTTATGAATCTGGACTCAGGATTATTAAGCAAATGCTTGTCCTTGCCATGGCAGGAATGACTGTAAAACCAATAGTTCAGCAACACTAGTAAAGACCTTCACAAATCACAGAAGATGATCCAGTCTCCTTCGACAGTACATGAATTTTATGCAAGGCTTGAATAATTTAAGTCCCACTGATTTTCGAAGCAACTTACACAACTCAGTCCTTGCATGCATGTGAAAAACGGAAGGGTTAAAGAACTGAAGACATACCACCATGGGGTAATGCAAGCTGGAAGATGAATTAACACCACCTGTGTTGCTTGTTTCTTAGTCAAGAAAAACTTGCCAGACAGTGAGCAAGGCAGTGCTCCAAGTGTCACAAAAGCACTTAATTAAGCTGAGACAATTTTTGAGATGGGCAGAATGACACCTTTCCTTAAATATCCAGTGCTTTGTCAGAGCTCCTCCTGGAGGAAATTTAGAGGGCTGTACCTAGGTGTGATTTTGGAACAATTTACTTTCCTTGGGTGGTCTTCAACACCTTCACACACTTTTCAAATAACTGAAGTACCATCTTGCTTCAGCCCACTTGATTATATAAAAATTGCAAATTCTGAATTACAGCAACTACCTTCTTTTGTCTCATCTCTTTACACAAATGATGCAGGAGGTTTTCTGTATTGCACCAGAGGGAAGGGGAGGTAGAATTCTGCTTCCCTCAACTAAAAAATAAACCCTAAAATGAGAACAGCTTCGAGGCAGACTACGCCTGCCACATTATGACCACTCCAAGGTGGGTTCTATATAGTAAATGTCTATGTCATTATTACTTCTATTATGATTTCATCAAACCTAGTAATATTTATACCAAATCTTAAAACAATGCTATGGCACAGTAAGCTCTTAAGAGACAAGGAACAGTTGAATCCTTCTATGAAAAAAACCTCATACTTAATTTTTTTCTTCACTCTTGGAAGAGCTGCAACTCTAACTCTATTATATTTAATTTCTCATATCATCTGTTACATAGACTTTCTGAAAAAAATGGCTTCAAGAGGTGGCAGGAACAAATTAGATTTATTCTCCCTTTCGGGACCATTACGGCAAATAACTACACTAGGCATTGTGGTTATTATTTCTGTATGTTTCCAAAGATTTTCCTACAAATAGTCCCAAGAGAGTAAACAGCATTATTAGCTTGATTTTAAAAAGTTAGAAAAATCCATGCTTTAAGTCTAAACTAATAAATAGTACTAGGATTTAACCTTTATATATATTTTGCATGTTTTAGTAAAAAAATTGCTTTGGTATCAAAATCATACGTAGTTTTTCTGTATTTTATTACTCTGTTCACTGTAATTCTAAAGAAATTAAAATATATGGACTTTATGTAATCATTGATGAAGTATTTCAAATAGTGATTTTTAAAAATTTTGAAAATTTAAAAAAATATTGAACACAGCCATGTAACAAAAACGCAATCTATTTAGGATTGGCAGCATTGTTATTATGTAGTTATGGGTCTAAAATGTTAGTTGCCATAACAACTTGGAACAGTCCTACATCCATTATAAATCTTTTTTCCCTCTTCATATGTATGCTTATTTTTAACCCTGACTTCCTCCTGATGCACTTTTTGCTAGGCAACCTCATTAGCTAAACTCCTGCTGTGTCAGGTTGGCAGATACAATTGCAGACATTCCCACAGCTAAACAAACATATTATCTTCACACAAGCTGCCAGATGTGCCATATATCTTATAAATGTGGGTTTGCACACCTCCTTTAATTATGTTCTCTTCTCTAGGATAGCAAAAAAATCTCCAGTTTCTCCATCCCTTAACAAAGTGCTTAAAGAGTTGAAATTACCGTATTGTGCCAGTTAACAGCACAATGCACTGCAATTTATGCCTGCACTTAATACAATATGGCAAATCATAAACCTCAAACTTTAAAAACACTAAAATAAATTATACTTACCTTCTGCTATTTTACAAACTTGTACTATCTCAGATTAGATTAAATCTTTGAAAATTTTACAGCTATATTTAATTTTTAAAAAGTCAAAAATTGAAGAAAATTTCAACAAATCTACTCTTTCCTCCTTTCTCTCTGTCTCATAAAACTCCAATATTGACATGCATGGTACTTATTTGTAGAATTTTCAGTATAATGAAAAGCTGTTACAGTAATAAAACAGTCTATGTTGCCCCAGGAAACTGTATATAAATTAACACTGCCAACATGAGAAATCCATCATAAAAATCATGCTGAACTTGTGATTATTAAAAAAAAAAAGTCTAAGATAAAGACGTTTTTCTTGAGTTACGCTTACTGTGAGCAATAGTGCCTGTATCTGATAGAAGTAACACAGGAATCATAATAGTTTCACAATATTAAGAAGGGAATGGCTTTTCCAATGATCTTCTAGTTTTCTTCCCAAGAGAAGTCTAGACGAAACCAAATCTGCTTACATACATACAGATGGAAACAATAAAAAAAGCTGGACAGTAATTTCAGAGCTGGGAAGTTCCTTTGTCTTGCTGCTCATAAGCAGAAATTCTTATTTTAAAAGCACTCCACGGTTACAGAAAATAAGAAAACCATTCAAAGATTTCACAGAATAAGAGAAGGTCGAGGTTGGAAGGGACTTCAGGAGTTCATGTGGTCCAGATCTCCCATGCATGCAGGGCTAGAGAGAGCTACTTGCCCAGGGCCATGTGTTCAGACAGCTTCTGAGTATTATCCAAGAATGGAGACCTCGCAGCCTCCCTAGGCAACCTGTACCTGACTGCTCAGTCACCGCCACAGTAAAAAAGTGTTTCCTGATGTTCCCATAGAACCTCCTGCATTGCAGTTTGTGCCCACTGCCTCCTGTCAAGTGGGCACCACCACAAAGAGCCTGGCTTAGTCGTTACACTCTCCCTGCAGGTATTTACATCTATCAATAAGATTCCCCAATTTTCTAGGTCACTGATGCACAAGACTACACATTTAGCCAGATTTAGAGAAAAGTAACATAGCACTACTGTTTGGCATGGAGCCTGCCAAATGAAAGAAAGCCCAGAACTGAAAATGAAGCATCATGTAAAAACTGTATATTTAAGAAGGCCATCAAGAGAAAACCCTTGCGTAGAAAAACACTTTTAAAAGCAAAAATATCTTTTGCTAAAAACACACAGTTGTTTTCATTGCTGATCTAGCTTTTATTTCGTTCAGATGTAGAAGATCAGCTGTGATCTTCTGAAGCTCAAAGCATCAGGAGTCTTAGCATTCATTGCACCAATTTTACCAGAACAAAATCAGAGACATTCAGTCTCTGTTCTCCCTCACGATAGGGCCACAAATTGCAAATCAAATACATTTGACCTAAATTTTGCCTTATAACATGGCAACATTAATGCTCTTTACGCTCTGGTTTGTAAAACAACAAGAGCAATTCTGTAACATTATATGTTAAGTCAGTCTTCTGTAAGTAAAAAGCAAACAAACAAACACTGGGTCTTTTTACGTACTCCTTATTTATACTGTATTCCAACATGCCCACCTACTCTATGGAAACTTTCGCCTTCAGGACTTCTTTTCAGAAGAAATCATTTAGTGAATAACTGCTTGATTTATATCTCAAAGGTCAATTAAGAGTTGTGCAAATGGCTGGCATCTCATCAAATTGAGAGATGATTAAAACTTGAGTCATTACATTTTTTTTTTTTATAAGCAGTGCAAATATGTATGAAAGATGCTTGCTTGTTCTTTTGCCTCAGGCTTCCTTAGTGCATCACTTAGTCTCGTTTAGCACATAGGAAGGAACTTGGGGGAGGGAAAGACATGAAGGCAACAGCAGAATCCTTAAAGATCTTCTGCATATGTATTAATGTAATTATGTATTAATGTAAGCAAACAAGCTGACTGTAAACCACTAAAGGCATGTTGCCAATGTTTTCGATGTCCTTTCATTGTATGACTTTGTACCTATATATGTAAGGTTAGGTTAAAGCTTTTCAGATGAGTGGAAGAGGAACAGAGAAGAGTCAGAGCAAAAACGGGGAAGAATGGCTAGGGACTGACAACGTACAAAATCAATGTTTTTCATCATTTAGGTGATGAAATAGAACTAGAGATAGTCACCATTTTAATTAACATGGAAGGTCAAAGAAACGTCATTATATGTAGTTTTTCTTCCTGTTACAAATGTCAATCAACTACAGAGGCGTTATATAAGCATGCAAATTACCGTAGGTTTTTAAAAATATTAAAATTTACATGCTTATTTAATGCAAAAAATGTTCACTATCCTATCAACTCCAAACATGGGAAGGATTATATACATATTTCAAGTTAAGATCTCTGACCAAAGTCTGCTTTTCCATAGAATTTAAGATCTTACAGAAAACTAATATGCTGATGACATTACAGAATGAAAACTTTGTTGTGGTAAATTATGAATTAAAAGCAACTTTTGTCCAATATTCAGCATAAAATATTCCCTAATATTCTTGGAAATGATGTGAGTGCTGACTGGTATAGGAGCTGAATTTAGTAATGAAACATACAAAAGTTGAGCACTTCTAAAATAAAAAAAATACAAAGTATATTTAAAAACATTAAAAAAATTATAAAATTTATGAAACATGACAAATAATTTAAACATTCAGTCCATCAGCTTCATATCTTATAATCTTGTCAATAAAATTACCTAACTACTTCCACATTAACTCTGGATTTTCTTTTCCTACTTACGTACTGGGTTTCCATTTCAAGTTTTTGGTAGCAGGGGGGCTTACAGGGGGTGGCTTCCATGAGGAGGTGCCAGAAGCTTCCCCCACGTCCAGTGGAGCCAATGCCAGCCGGCTCCAAGAGGGACCCACTGCTGGCCAAGGCTGAGCCCATCAGTGATGGTGCTAGTACCTCTGGGATAATGTGTTTAAGAAAGGGGGGGGGGGGAACCGTGTGACTGCAGCCAGAGAGGAGTGAGACTCTGTGAGAGCAACAGCTCTGCAGACACCCAGGGCAGTGACAAAGGAGAGGGGATGAGGTGCTCCAGGCGCCAGAGCAGAGATGCCCCTGCAGCCTGTGGTGAAGCCCATGGTGAGGCAGGCTGTGCCCCTCAGCCCACGGAGGGTAACGCTGGAGCAGGTACCCACCTGCAGCCCGTGGAGGACCCCGCGCTGGAGCAGGGGGATGTCCGAAGGAGGCTGTGACCCGTGGGAAGCCTGTGCTGGAGCAGGCTCCTGGCAGGACCTGTGGATGCCCGGAGAGAGGATCACGCGCTATGGAGTGGGTTTGCTGGCAGGACTTGTGACCCCACGGGGGACCTACGCTGGAGCAGTCTGTTCCTGAAGGACTGAGCTCCATGGAAGGGGAACCCACGCTGGAGCGGTTTGTGTAGAACTGCAGCCCACGGGAAGGACTCATGTTGGAGGATTCCATGGAGAGCTGCCTCCTGTGGGAGGGAGGGAACCCACACTGGAGCAGGGGGAGCGTGTAAGGAGTCCTCCCCGGGAGGAGGAAGGAGCGGCAGAGACTACGTGTGATGAATTGACCAGAACCCCCTTTCCCCATCCCCCTGTGCAGCTTGGCAGGAGGAGGTAGAGAATTCGGGAATGAAGTTGAGCCCAGGAAGAAGGGAGGGGTGGAGGGAAGGTGGTTTTTTTCTGATTCGAATGGTAAAAATAAATTAAATTCAATTCCCCAAGTCAAGTCTGTTTTGTCTGTGACAGTAATTGCTGCGTGATCTCCCTGTCCTTATCACCACCCCTGAACCTTTTGTTGTATTTTCTCTCCCTTGTGCAGCTGAGGAGGGGAGTGACAGAGCAGTTCTGGTGGGCACCTGGCATTCAGCCAGGGTCAACCCACCACAACAAGTAAATCACCAAAGATGTTTTAGTCCCACATTTACAGTCTCTGTTTGGAGGAAAGAATGAGAGCACTTAACTTTCAGCTGATACTTAGTTTTCTGTTCTTCTAATTTTCTTCATTGTAACTCCCACATACCCCCAAAAGATTTCAGTACATTTCTAACAAGTCATGCTGAGTCTCAAATCGAAGGAAGACAAGCAGACCATGCAGATGTAACATCCTCTATACCCCCAACATATTTTATATATCACTGATTTTGGGATAGGTGTTTTCATATTTGTTCATCTTCAACAGGACTAACACAGTGACCAAAAAAAAAAAGGAAATTACATTCTAAAGGCTATATGATATCTTCTGCAAACATGCTGCAGTACCCTGAGCAGTCATCTATAGGATTGTGGGTAGCTAAATTATAAAAACCCTTATGCAAATCTTTAAACAAATTATCATTTTCTAGGCTACTCTGAAAGTATCACAGGTTTTAGTTCCACAAGATTCTGGCTTGCATAGTTTTATTTTATTTCCCCCCCAAAAAAAGAAGGGGGGGGGGGTGTTACTCATTGTTTTTACAACTAATTCTTTATTTTTTTTTTCTTTTTTACTTAACTTTCTAAGTGAAGACTCAATGCAGCACACCTGAATAAAACAAGGTAACCTACTCCGCACTTCAAAAACATTAAGATTGGTAATGAACAAACTTCATTCATCTGTTAAATTCAGTACCTATTCATTATGGCAACCATGCATTACGCTACATCCCTCTCCAGTTCAGTAAAATACTGTTGAATAAAGGTGAATGTTGAATCAATACTTTTATATTCCCCGTTTACATTCTTAAACATGAGATTTGATTCCTTGTAGAGATCAAATTTTTATTAAAAAAAAAACAAACAAGCAAAACTTCAACTTTACCTTTTCAAATGTTGCTGTAGTGATGTTAGAATCCTGCATGAGTGATATCACACTTTACTTGGGGAACAATCATAAATGCTACCATAATTACAACTTCAGTTAAGGATCAAAGAGATGGAGCAGATGGGATGCAAGAGACAAATATTTAAATGCAAATATCTTTGTTAACAGGAAACTTAACAGGACCTATCAGAGCACATGGAAGATAAGTGTTCATCTATTTAAGTCAGATCTATTTGAAAGTTTCTCCCAGCAGGAGAGTCAACTAAAGTCTGCAAGCAATCCAGTAACAGTCAGCACATGACTCAAAGAGCAACAAAGATTTTTCCCAGTTGCCTTTTCACAAGTCAATAGGAAACACTTAGCAAAGATCTGTACCAGTACTGTTTCCCTCTTCTTAATGCTATCACTGTTTGTTGCTCACATTAAGCAGAAAACACTGAATGCTGCATTGCAGCAACATGTTGCTCTCCATCCAAAGCTACTATTTCTGATTCATTCATGGAAAATTACAACCCTTGCTAACCCCTGACTGCAATTGTCACCTGCTTTCTTGTAACCAGTAAGCTGACACTGGGAACCCTACCTGAGAGATCTCGTAAAATCCCTGACTTAAAGGCCTGCTCACCAAAATACACACCTGCCACAGCTGTCATGAAGGCAAATAAAATACTCTGCTTGCTCCTCTATCTTAAAAACATTGAAATTGAAAAATATTACTACGTCTAAAACAGACTCTCTATTGTACGTGAAGCTCCAGAACCAAAAAGCTAGGAGTACTGCTTGAACAATTTTGTATAGGTTTAATAAGCAGTTTCATATGATGTTTCTTTATTAAAATCCTACCAGAGCATGCCTTTATTTATATAGATGTTATTCAAATAATATATAACAACATACAAATATTGCAGGTCCCTTAAGGACACATGCATGTCTCCCTCCAGCAGCGCTGCAACCTCCCACATCTGGGGATCACACCTGTAATGGCCAGCTACACTGGATCATGGAGAAAGAGCAGCTGAAACGCTATACAGTTTCAAACTATATATGGTTTCAAGAGTGACCACAGCTGTAGCACTAGGTCCAGACCCCACTCTCAGGACCTGCTTGCTGGTACATGACTGAGCAGGTAGTGCCGTTCTCTGAGACCTTCAACCTGAATAAGGCTTGGAGCAAAAGGAACCAGTCTCAGTGAAGTGGCGAAGGAATATGGAGGGGGTGGTTGGTTTTAGGAGATGGGAGGGACAGGCTGGCAGAGTGGAGGAGTGCTGGGCTGGTGAGGGGTGAATCCTGGCCCAGGGAGATGGTGCTGAACTCTTGGCCATACCACAACTTCCCAACTTGCAAATCTGAAAATTTTAGACATCCCCAGTGCGGACTTTAACAGGCTGCCAGACCCTGAATATATAAAAATAGGTAAAAGAAAAAAATAAATCTTTCCACCAAGCAACTTCCTGGAAACTGAGTAAACTAAATTCTCACCAAGACAGACAAGGACAGGCCCAGCTGCCGTCAGGGTTTTGCATTCCAGCTCATTACTCATCCTGCACCTTCATAGCACGCACTGAGGCAATCACTTCCCTGCTTCAGACTGAACAGGTAGCTGTTTTCAGATTGCACATGTGGAAACTAGTAAATATGTAAACAAGCTACAAAAACAAGATCCGAAGTAGGCCAATTACAGTCACTGAAAACTAAAAAGTGACAAAACAAGCAACAAAAGAAAATCTAAACTAACCAGAATTGTTTTAATGTTAGCTTCCCTCTATAGGAGCAGAAATGTTTAAAATAGCGCTGAGGATAATTTATATCACTTCTGCTTACCACCACTAGATACTACAATCTCTTTGTTGGCTGCCTTAAATAGCTATCCCAAATTAAACTTTTTCCTCATGCAGCCACTTTCTGGCCATCCTCACAAAAGCTGAAATTTCTTTCAGATCGACTGGAGACCAACACACTTCCATTTCACCAAGAAGCACTTACTAAATCCTTAACCTTGCTCACTGCTCTGTTCTCTGTTCTTTCCCATTTGTCAGCATCTGGTTTTGAAAAGGACAGTATCACAAGGGCAAACACTCACTGCAGACACAACTGCATCTGCCCACCAACAATTTATACTCCAACTGTACTTATATCTGTAAGACTGCCTGTGACCGCCAAAATCTTTTGAGCCATTGCTTGTCAAGCCATAGTCCCACAAATGCATTTAGTCACAAATGGCTGACTGAGCACAGGTACCAAAACAAAGAATACCCTGTGAATAAAACACTACCTTCATTTACAAAAAATAATATCTACTTATACTACCACCTTCAAGCCTCATTCATCCGATGATATTGTTCTGCTGACAGTATCATATCAACTGCCTCCCAAGCAGATTATTTTAATGGCACCAAAAGTTTTGCTTCATTTCTAGTCTTCAAAAAACAACCAAAACACAGAAGCCTAGCTAATGCAATGACAACATCACATTAACAAGCTCACAATCAGATTTAAAGAGATAAGTACAAAAACTTGGAATAATAAACGGTCTTTTAAAAAAAAATCTAGATCATCTTAAAAAATTAGTACCAATTGTTTGGAAAAGTCTTGTATCAAGGGTTTGATTCAAGGGGTCCTGCATGCAAATGATTTAACGTTATTTATCTTTCAGCAGTTTCCATCTGATATCCCAGTTACCCATGGGAGAAGTATGTTATTACCCAACTAAGGAGTACCGCACCCTGCTTGTTCCTGAGCAGAACTCCCAACTTGCTCAGATCTGTACTGATTTGTGGCAGGCAGAAACCCACTTCGTTTTCCTTCTATTTTGTCCAACTTGCTAGTCTATTTTTCCCCGTTTAGTTTTCATCATCTCAATTACCTAATCATTGGTTTATATTCATTCTTAATCAGCATCCTCACATACCTGCTTTCATGCAATCACAGAGTTCAGGTCAGAAGGGATCTTTGGAGGTCATTCTCATCCAACTCACTGCTCAAATCGGGCTAAATTACACAGCAGGCCTATCAGGTCTTTGACACCTCCAAGGATAAAGGTGCCACAACCTCTCTAAGCACCTGCTCCAGTATTTGACCACTCTGATAGTAAAAAGTATCTTCTAGTATCTAACCAGAATTACCCATATTCCAATTTACATCCACTGACCCTCATCCCATCACCATGAGAAAAGAGCGTGGCTCCACCTTTTCTGTATCTTCCAATCAGGCAGTTCTAGACAGCAAACAAGGTGTCCCCTGGGCCTTCTCTTCTCCAGGCTGAAAAGGCCCAGTGCTCTCAGTCTCTCCTTAGATGTCCTGCACTTCAGTCCCTGACCAGCTTGGTAGCAGTTTGCTGGACTCATCCCAGTATGTCCATGCCTCTTCTGCTGGCAAGCCCAGAACCAGACAGCACTCCAGATGTGTCTCACCAGTGCTGAGCAGGGGAGAATGGATCACCTGCCCAAAGGGCTGTTAGGCACCTTTGTTGCAAAGATGCATTGCCGGCTCATAGTCCACCAGGACTCCCAGGTTCTGCAAAACTGATTTCCAGCTAGCTGGCTCCAGCACATACTGGTGTATGAAGATGCTACTCCTCCCCACGGCCAGAACCTCCCATCTCCCTTTGTTAAACTTCATGAAGTTCCTGCCCATCTCTGGATGGCCCATCAGCCCGTCTCTGCAACCTGTTCCTGCTGCAACTGCCCACGACCCTCCAAGCACAGCCCTGCCCTCCAGCATGCTGAAGACATTAAACTGACCACCAGCAAGACTTTGCACCCCTGATCACAACTTGGAGTCCAAGAATCCAGCCAATTTTCCATTAATCATCTGCTTGCAGAGCCCCTATCTCACAATTCAGTGATAAGTAAGCTATGAGAGACTGTGTCAAAGGCCTAGCTAAAGCCAAGGTATACAACACAGACTACCTTTTCCTTCTCCATCTCACATCACAGAAAGCAGTAAGGCTGATCAGGTATGATCTGCCCTTTTCAAACCCATTTTGGCTGCTCCCACCAACCCCTTCCTCGTCCTTCATGTGTTTGGCAACTATATCATTTCTCCAATGATCTGCTCCATTATCTTCATAGTGGAAAGCTGCAGACCAGTTCCCTGTATCCTTTTTCTCATCCACCTTGATGACTGGTGTTGTACTGCCTTCTTCCAGTCCTGAGAAGCCTCTCCCAAGTGCCATGACCTTTTGAAGATAACAAAGAGCAGCCTCACAATGACATCAGCAAGCTCTTGGATGCATCCCAGCTGGTCCCACAAACTTGTGCATATCTAAGTGGGTAAGCGATCCCTAACTCTGTCCTCCTCTCCTACAAGTGTGGCCTCACTTCCACAGACACTGCCAGGTTTGGGAATAAGCCTTACCTGCAAAAATTGTGACAAAAAAGGCATCAAGTGTATCCACTTTTCCTTGGTTACTAGGTCCCCAATCTCACTAGGCAACCAACCCACACCCTCCCTAGCCTCCCTCTTGCTGCCAGCATATTTATGGAGGAAACATTTCCTGTAGCCCTCCACCTCCCTTGCTAGCTTCAATTCCAGATGAGCTTTGCTTTCCTGGCTCTGTCCCTACACAAACAGGCAATGCCTTTGTATTCTCCCAAGCAGCCTGTCCCTGCTTCCATTTTAGTGCACTCTGTTTTTGTGCTTGGGCTCAGCCAGGGTCACCATGTTCACACATCATGACTTTCTCCCATACCTGCTCAACTCTTCACACAATGCAGCAGTCCATCCTTGTGCTCCAAGAGGCTTCTCTTGATCAACCAGCTCTCCTGGGCCCCTTTGCCCTTCAGGGCACCTCCCAGTGGGATGCTGCCAAGCAGGTCCCTGAACAGGTCAAAATCTGTTCTTCCAAAGTCCAAGGCTGTAATTCTGCTGTTCATCTTGGTGACTCCTCTCAGGATCTTAACCTCAAGTCTCATGGGCATATCAGCTGAGGCTGCCCTCAACCATACTCCAACAGTTCTTGTTTGTGGAGGCAGCACTTCTCAGATCCTGTGAGCTTTCACCAGCTGCATAAAGAGGACTTCATCTATCTCATGCTCTTGACAGGCTGTAGCAGTCACTTACTGCAATAGCACCTGTGCTGACTTATCCTCTGATCCTTACCCACAAACTGTCTACTGTTTTGTAGCTTTGATTCTTTTAGCCTCCTTAATCAAAATCTTTATATAAATTCTACATGAATATTGCATGAATATAATTTTATATAAATATAAATTATATATGTAAATTGAACTGTGTATATTATGAGTAATATGCTTTTTATACAAAGTGTAAGTAAATTTACATGGTAATTTTAAGGATGGGTTTTTTTGATACTAGATCAGCTGATCAGATTGCAACATTTATTTATTCTTAAGGAAACAAATTTGGGTGTGGGTTTTTTTTGTCTAAAAAGTTCCTTGTACACTTTTGTCCATGATTGCTTTAAGCTATGGTACACTACCCTTTTTATTGAGTAGGCTGCATTTGCTTGATGTAGCAGTCCTCTCTGTGCAATCACCTGCTCCTAGGTAATGATCACTTTTTAATTGGCGATAACCTCATCTTCCTGATATACAAAATGAAGTCCAGTGGTGAAAGTTTTGCAACAATGCGCTATCAATACACTCAAAAGGTCTGGACTACATACCTGACTGAAACCTCCAAAGAAGCTACTTACATGGTTCTCTATGTTTGGAGAGGGCACTTACACACAAATGCATATATCCATTGTCTGACTCACAAGACGGACAGGCTCATCTCTTGGTTTCAACACAAGATCCAATACAAGGGCATTGGCAGGACCATGCAATGAAAAGCCTGGGGCTGACTGGGTGGAAATTAGATGGTATTTATCACAGAACCCAAAACATAAGCTGCTGTTCACAGCTTACAGGTGTCATGACCTGAACTTCCCTGCCTGCTTCTCCTCTTATTTCATGCCACTCCTCCTTCCAGCTCTTTCATTCCTGTGTGCTGCTGGCTCTGACACTTGTCAGACCTTTCCATGAGTCAACCCAATTCGCTAAGCCAGCCAAATCCAGAAAAACAACAATATTTTCTCTGGGATAATGAGTTGTATCAGCTCTCAGTAAGTTCTAGTGAGTAAAGCTAGCTAGGTAAGCTAGCTGAAGCATGAAAGCAAGGGAGGAGAGTGAGTAAAGAAGAGCAGAATAATCCCTTTACTCAACAGCAAGGTATTACGCTGGCTCACTGTGACCTGTGAAACTGCAGCCTATTTGGGAACTTATATTGGCTTAATATCTACCTGCAACCACAGCCTAATTAGAAGGCAGAGCTGTTACCACCAGTCTGGAGGAAAGTGGTAGGAGCCCACCTACAAAACCTGGAGCCTAAGTAACCTGTTCCCAAGTCACTGAGACCAACAGGCACAAAGAGCGCTCTACTGCCTACACAAGGGACACATGCTGGCACTACAGATGTCACTCAGCTGCACATTTTCTTTATTTCTTTTAAGGAAGTCCACAAGTTTGGAGATCTCAAAGCAATCCATAAGCTTGGCACAAACATACATGCAGTGTGAAAAGCCAATAGAAGGTAAAGGCTAGGTTGGCAGATGTCATTAACTTTCCTCTTTGGTATAGCTGACAACAGTTTCTTCTGTGTGAATGCTATGTGCTTGCTGATCCCTCATTCATGGGAATTAGTTAAGAGAAACCAAATGCACATCAGAAATGCTTAGTTCATACTGTTTGTTGACTTTCTCTATAGTAGTAAGGTATGTCTGATCTATGTTTATATATAGCTAGGTTTTCTTCCTCAAGGGAGTTAAAAATGGTTTGATCCAAAATGGAGTAAAAAGCTGTTATATCCTGACAGCTGCTCTTTAGGAAGACAAAAGAGAAGGAAGAAATTTATATTTGGGTTTTTAAGATGGTGTTTTGTGAATTTTTGAATGGCAAAATACTGAAGCATTGAGAAAGTACTCACTAATCCCCTGTTAATCACCATTTTGGTGCATACATGGTTCTAACATTACATTAGATGCGTGAACACAAGCAGGTCTTCCCAGCGCTGTGAAATACACATGTCCCTAAACCAGTAACAGCTGCCCCAGTGCAGCATACAACCAAGCTAACTCAAACCCAGGGAGAGAGTGGGGCCATCTTTCCTACCTCAGGAACACAAGGTTAGCTGGAATATCTCCAGATAGTCCAGCACTGTACATTGTAAGTGTACGTTTAAGTTCTGCACTTCTATCCATTTTTTCTGAAGCTGTGATTATACTGTAGAATAGACTGTGAGCTTTAAAAGCTATTTCCTCTGAAACAAAATAAGAGCTAAATGCATCTTCGCTTCATGAAACAAAGAACAAAATCAAGAGTGCACAAAAAAAAAAAAAGGAAGTGGAAAAAAGGAAAGGAATCATGCCCTTGGGCTTTTATTAGTCAAGAGTTTTTTGTAATTACACCTCGCCAAAGTAGAGTCCTGATAGGTGTTGTTTTTTTTTTTTCAAGTCCAGTAGGACAAGTGTAAAACATTCAGTGAAAAAGCAGACTGGTGTTTCCATAGCTGTCTGGTAGGACATCTGCCTTCTCTATACTTTTCCACTGACGCACAGACACTGCTACAAGCAATTTATTCCCCAGCTTACCTGGAACCTCTGTTCTTTCTGTTCTTGGTAACTTGACCTGGATTCAGTATCACTGCGTCTATTCTGCTATTGTGGATGGCAAGAAGAATGAGCCTCAGTTTCCAAGCCAGCTGGTGACAGCTGGCTTTGCCCATGTAGACCAGGTTCAACACCTTCTGGAGAAGACAGGCTCATACCTGGCACACACCTGCACCTCATCATACCTGCCCCAGCTCTCCTCTGGAGCCCTGTTAACAACTGCTGTCCACATTACATTTTTCCTTCGGTTTACACTACCAGAAATAGTAAAAGGGACATTCTGCATCCACCTGAGAAATGTATTTACAGCCTAATGTCTCAGGCACAGCACATGCATTGTAAACTGCAGGACATGAGGGGACACAGCCCAAGCAAAGCTGCAATAGCATTAGAAGATGGCCCAATTTGAGAAGCAGTAAATTTGAGGCAACATGGTCGCTACCTAAATATCCCAAGTTCTCAGCACCTAGACCCAGGTTTCTTCTCAGAAGAAACTCAATGGCTCACTCCAGCCATAAACCCTGAAGAAACCAGCATGTCTGCTATGTTGACAATGAAAAGGGCTCAAGCTCTTGTAGGGAAATGGGAGTAAACCAAACTAACACTGTGAGTATGCAAACTGAAAAGAGGGGATGCAAAGAGGTACATATCCTTTCCCAAATCACACACAAGCTGCCCTGTAAAACACGCATCATCTCCCTTTGTATAGCTGCAAGTGCTGGCCCACTGTACAGCACATAATCCCACTTGTACCTCCCCCAGGAAAGCAGAAGACCACGTAACTTGTGATAGCTAAGCTATCTGAGCCTGTGACATGGCTGACAGCTCTGGTGAATGACCTCTTGAAGGAGACAAAAAGTCCTTTAAGAGAAAGGATACAATGGGAAAAAACCCACAAAGTTACTTTTGTCTTGTCCAAAACATATACTATATAAAATGCAAATCAAAGTTTAAAATGTATGATCTAATTCAAGTTATCTTGCTTGCTAGTTTTAACTACAGTTCAAATCCGTTTAAAATCCACCCACTTGTGGACAGAAGCAACACATTTTGGAATAAAATAATGCAATACATTTTTAAAGGACTATGTTTTTCAAGCGGGTCATGTTCATCATGGGTTTAATTTCTGAATAATAATCTAAAATCTACACTAAAACATGTTTAAAGGAGACTACACTTTCAAGTTCAGGAGGAGATGAGAAGAAATGAAGACAGCTTCGGATGACACCGTAGCCGTGGCAGCAACATTACCCATGCTAATGATTAAGCAAGATTCATAAACAAACACAAAACATCACCTATGAGGCAAAGTAACACAACTGAACCTGTTCCCACACCTGACATAAACCTCCTCCTCTAATACATCCACCTAAGCAATTGCCTCTTCACAGCCTACATACTTGTAAATGAGGTTTGTGTGACCCTCAACACTTGTCTTTTCAAAGAATCTCTATAAAGAGAGGTGGGAAAGGAAACAAAATAATCCCAGCAAGGATGGGAACAGAGGGGAGATATGAAACAAGCCTTACTGATCATAATTAGCTCAGTAACAGCAACTTGAACAAGTATCTCTACAAGTAAATGATAGAAATGGCCAAATTAAAAAAATCTTACTGTTTCCTCAACACAGTTGTTTCATTAGTTCACCACAACTTAAGAAATATGTTTGAATCTATTCAGTTGATTCAAAACTGTTCTGAAAATAATATAAGTTTTATTATTACCACAGCTTTAATCACTATGAACAAACGTCAATGACTGCTGCATCAGCACAGACTTGCAGCAAAAGCACAATAAGGGAACATAAATTACATACAGAGCAGCAAAAGGGTGAGAGCTCAAAAATCCATATTTAAGCAGACAGGAAAATTTCAGGCACTCTACGTGAAAAAAATATGGATGAAAGCATCACTTGCCTTGGTTTTCTTGCCATTATGTGGCTTACTGAATTTCACCTCATCTTACTTCCAAGGTTTTTTGTTTGTTTTTACAGGCATTGCTTCTGTTGTTGGGGTTGTCATTGCTCAGGTTATAGAGGTGTAGGTAATTCAGATACTAGTTTCCAGTTGTATAATAGGTCTTGTATTAAAAGTGGGACTGGGAATACCCTTACTGTGCAGTGAATTCAAGGCATCTCACTGATTCGCTTCCACTAATAAGAGGCTTTGCTTCCAATGTGACAAAAGTGAGAATACAGTATGGGGAAGGGGAGATAGTCTCTCAGATCATGAGCTACTCATGCACAAAGAGTTACCACAGCACTCTGACTGCAGAAATACATAGTATTTCTGAAGCTTATTGCTTCAGAAATAATAATCTGCATTAACCACCACTGTACATTCCTCATTCTATTATGGGGCTTTTTTCCATCTTGTCTGAACACCATTCTTTTCATATGCCATGATGTTCTTCCTTCACTCACTCCCCCAAATAATTCCAAGGCCCTGTTTTTAATTTCCCTCTTCTAAGTAGTAATTTTTTTTTACTTTTTCCCCCCTACTTCTAAGATGGCCTCTTCTACAGCTCCTGCATGACAGCCTGTAGTTATATTGTTGCTTGAACCTGGCATTCATCCATTGGACTGCTGAAAATTGCACACAGGCGAGAGGGAGTGGAAACCAGAGCGATAAGGTTTCCATTAAGGGCAACCAACAAAAATGTCAAAGCTAAAGAATAGGAGCAGCCAGAAATATGGGGAAGGGAGCCACCTACACTTGTAGCAAATTGAAGCAACCATATAAACATAAAATAAGTTCACGTACACTTGTCTGCTTTTTATCTTTTCTGTGAAAGGGTCCAGCCAAAGGATGCCAAACAGAGGGTACAAAGTCACCAGATGGGCTGACCCTATGGCACGCTCTATGGGCAGAAGCACATGAGCAGTGTCCATGCTCTGAGCCGGATGAAGCCACATGAGCAGCAGAAGTACATGAGCTCACGTCTGGCCCTCCACTACACTCTAAGATAGCCAGAAAATTTGAAGACAAGGCCAACTGCTGTTATCTCGGGGGTGGGACACACAGATACACACAGACACACGTGCACAGGCTGAGACTGAAAACAATGGTAGGACAATGACACAGCATGCAGATACAGTACTCAAAAGCAGGGCTAGCTTGCTCCTGTCCACACAGGGAAGCTGGGAGAAATCAAACAAGCCCTACTCCTCAGCTGTGCTTCAGGCTTCCAGACTTGCACACTCTGAACACTAAATAAATCAAATAATCTGGAACACCTTCCACGCTAACAAGGTGTTATTTAAACCCTGTTTTCCCTGCAACTCTGAAAGACTAGCATAGTACCATCTCGCTTTTTGTACATTCTTCACAATGCTACCTAAACAGCAGCTTCAGGTAATGCCTCTTGCTGACATTCAGAGTTCCTCGAGGAGCAGCTGACTTCATATAAGCAACGGAACACTTCCACTTACAGCCCGGGCTCCTGACTAATTGTGGTAAGGGTTGACAAGAATTAGACATTTCCTCACCCCGCAACAGTGCTACACTGTGCCAATACCATTTGAACATCTCACAATGCAGATCCTGGAGGCTAGAAAGCTGCACCATGCAAAGGCGGCTGCATCATGAGCAAGAATACTATTATGAATGCTCTGATGGTACCAGCACGGCAAAGGTGGATTTGCTCAAAACACACCTACTACTTTGGAACTTTATCTATAGCAAATGGATTTCTCACCTTGCTTTGATTTACTACTCCCGATTAAGAGTAATAAACTAATAGGCTTCAAATACTAAACTAGGAAAGAAAAAAAAAAAAAACAGAGGGAACAGTTTCTCAGTAGGCAGCATTTTATACAGCTTCCACTGGAGTTTGGATATGCTATACTCAAAACAATAATCTGACAGATTTTCTAAAACATAATTGATATCAATAAAATACACTCATTTGACATGTACAAGCCATTAAAAAGATAAGCTATTCAAGAAGAAATGAGCAGCTTTTTGGAAATCTATATTGCATATAAGAGATATGGCTGAACAAAATAGTATTAGAATTTTCAAGGGCGGGGGGACGGGGACAAACCAAACCACAACCAGCCAAATATCAGTCTATGTAAGCAAGTATAGCAGCTAGCCTTGAAGGTGAAGTATATTTTGTGCAAATACAGCAAGTAATCTTTTAAGTGTTCAGTCTTTCACCACCCAAACGAAACAGAATAAATCCATCCATGCCAATGAATGAAAAACCAACACATCAGTATTATATGAGAAAAAGTCATCTCTATTTATACAAAAAACTTGCTTTTACTAACCCTGTGCCTAAATTTCTTGATTTTAAAAAATGGCTTATCTGAATGTACAAAAGCACTGCTGCACTGTGCATTATCTAAAAAGCTTTCCCCTGCACCCCCTCCTCGCTTCACTTTATACCAAGTGAAGTGTGCTTGGCAACAACAGGGAATCCTTGGAATTAGTCAATAGATTGATCAGTACACTGTACTGAGCCAGCCAACTAGGATTAGGATGTTTACAGCTGTTCTTTTAAGGTAGACAATAATTGCACTGCACTAACAAGGTAGGCTTCTTTCTGTTAAAGATGCTACAAATACCAGAGACAAGAAACCAGCCACAAGGCTTACTGAACAAGAAAAGCAGTAAAATATGTTTTTCTGATCAGGGAAGTACTTCAAATAAATTCAGCCCTGTAATATATTGACAAGTTTAACAGGAAACAATATCAGTCACCTTCTGGGGCCAAGGAGTATATGAAAACTGAAGTATCTAAAGAGGAGAAAAAAAAATTCGCTCAGTCACCTTAAATAAAACTCATCTAGACCATCACATAAGAAATTCTGGTTGTCTCACTTCCTTTCACATTCCTTTAGTGGCCCCAAACACATATCCAAGCTTTCACAATTATTTTCGTAATGTAATAACCCAGATAAGCTTTCAATGATCAAACTTTAAAATACTACCTTCCTGAATTGCATTTGCCAATCCATGAACTAGTCAACAAATTCCCCTCGTGCACAGTTTCTCTGATCTAGTACCTTTATACTAGCAATGCAAGTCATACAGCCATGCAAGCAAAACTTTGAAAAGCGCGTTCTCCGCTGTTCACTAGACTGGTAAACATTATTAGTCTATTAAAATAAAGAGACCCAGAAAGCATTCTATTTAAACTTCAGCCTTCTGCAGTGCAAAACAATAAGCTGGTGCATCATGTGTGGAGCAGCATGTCTGTACAAGAGCTCAGTAAGTCCAGACATGGTGAGGGTTCTCCTGCTGTTCGACAAGATCTCATCTTTCCAACACCTCAAGAAACACCCATCTTTCACCAGACACTGCTTCCCCGGTAACTTCTGTCTGACTGTACCCATATGCATTCATAGAATTTAAATTTATTCATGGGATGGTGGCTTCATTTCTCCAGGAGAAAAATTCAAGTGTAAGTGAAGTAAAAAGCCCAAAGTCTCATCTATATGACACCTACATTACAGCTTTCCTTCCTAAGCCACACTCACAGGAAATCTATATTAAAACACAAATTTCATGACCACCTGGCTCTCCTCTCTCATTCATACACTTCATAAACACTTACATTGGACCTGTGCTGAAATTCATTTTGGGTCATGCAGGTGACACAAAAGTTATTTCTTTTCTGTACAAGTTAAAATTTATATAGTGCACAACTGACCTTTCAGACGCAACAAATACTCAGCACTATTTGTACAGGAAAATTAAAGCTGCACACCAACCTAAGGGTGTAATTTTCATATTACTTTAAGATGCCCCAGATGTTTATACCACCCCCGTACCCACCCATGCCATTAGCTCCCATGGTCCTCATCAGTTGCACCAGTGTAACAACTCTTAGTGCTGCATGATGAGCAGGATTAACAAAGTGACCCATGCTGCATACTTTTGTTTTCCCCGTGTCATTAATTTCAATCCACACCAGTTCGCAAACACAGGCACATCAGAGCAACTGGGAAGAGGCAGCAAGATAACAATATGCCCCTGGGAAAGACAGGACACAGGAAAGAGCAGTCAGAGACAGTCTGTCTAAAACCCATATAGAAGAAACTTCCATCAAAGTGTGGCCTAAGATTACTTGTCAACACACTTCTCTCACCTCCATTACCTATCACCATGTATGTTCTCCACTCCGAAATAACCGTATAGTCTTCCATTAGCAACCCAAAAATGTCAGCCTAAACCAGAATACGTAACACTTTTCAGGACTGTTTCTTTTCCCTTTTTTCGGAGTCGTGAGCTTAGTTTTATCCTTTAAAGTGGGGCAACAGGTAAGGTCATATACGTAATTTCTGCGAAGTAAAAAAAAAAATAATTTCTGCAATACTCTTCACTGTAAAAAAATTAAAGTTTGTGTTTGCAAAACACACTCTAATACTAAGGAACATCTTTACAGATTTAATCTGTTCTCCTTCAGTCATGCTAGATGACTGTAAGTCATGACAAGTAAGGACTTACCCCAGTACTGTTATTTTCCTCAGATTTCTAGAAAACCAATTAAAAAAAAATAGCACACATCCACTCTGGGCACATTATCCATCTGAGAGATCAGAAACAAGATGTCCATCTCAGCATGTCACTATTGTCCACTGTAATTTAGACATTCTTCAAAATGCATTTGTATCCAGGAGGGTAATAGCCCTTGTATTAAAAACGCCCTTCATTAAGTGGCTCCCCATCACACAGCCCATTACAGGCTCTCACGCCCCAGCCCTGCATAGCCTCAAAATAATGCTGCTTTTAACAGGCAAATCAAACACAGTAAATAAACTATCTTCTCTATCAAAGGGTAAAACCACCAGTAAATGTATTACTAATATGGATAAAATCACCCCTTTGCATGTTCTCAGTGATATAAGAAAGCACTATTATTTGCTTTGTGTTCTGCAAAACAAAGTTATCGACACACAATGAATAGTCCCCTAAAATAACTGAAAAAATCCATAGCCAGAATTGGACTTCATCTTAATAGCATTCTCTAATTTCTATTTTGTATTGTATAATGTATAAAAATCATACACTGGAAAACATAATGCAAGTTTAAAGAGTTTGCTTCAAGATATATATGCCTGTCTTCAGAGGTACAAAGACCCTCAGGTAAATATTTTGACTTAAGTTTTGTCACCATGTCTACAAAAGTAACACTTGATTACCAACTGTGCCCCACACAAAATGCAAATCCCACAGCTGCAGAATCATTTCTACATAAGGAACAACTCAATAGTCTTGGACCATTCGACCTAGAATGATGTCAGAAGAAGGGTGCAGGTTTACTTTTGGTGTACAAAAAGAATTTGAATGGGTTGGGGAAGGTGACAAGGAATCTGCTTTGCTCACTTCCTGTACAGAAGACCAACATGTACCAAACAGAAGTCATGCACAAATTCAGAACAAGAATAGCTGTGTCTTCCCATGACTTGTAACAAACATTGGCACTGTTATAGGACACAGCAGATACGAGAAGTCTTCAAGGAGCCCACACACAATAAAGACAAAGCTGACAGGGCAAGAACATGAATTCATTGAGAACATCACAAATAAAGGCTTCTTCTAGCTGAGGAGATTCCTAAAGGCCAAACAGCCTGAAACTGGAAGAGTGCTGAGGGCATGATCACCACTCATTTGTCCTACCTCTGCATTTTTCCCTGGACAACTGCTAACGGCTATTCTCAAAACAACCGGACCTTTAGCTTGATCTAGTACAGTCACTTTTATATGCTCTTAGAAACCTCATGTTGGACACCAGGTGTTTTCCAAGGTTTTAATAAGTAATCCAAAGGTTTTATCATGTAAGCTGCAGTTCAAACAATTTACAAGTTGGTATTTAAAGCTGTACACAAGCACCTGCTCTAAGTGTTCACTTTATTTCAAAATTAATCATTATGTACTGCATTTATTTTTCCCATAACAGAACATAAGTGGCTTTTGCCTCTGCTCATAATTTGAGAAATACAATTTATGTCAGTATAAAAAAATTCTGAAGTCGCATTAATTACTCAGAGGTAATTACACTTGCCTTACCAATAGTATTTACTATCGTTATACCTGCAAAATGCTTTCCATTAGGACAAGTTTTCACATTTTCATAGCACTTCAAAGCATGTGCCATTAGGTCCGAAATTTCCCATGATTTGTCCCTGTCCAAAGCACAATGTTAAGTTAAACTCCTCCCTTGAATCAAGAGTAAAACGTGAAGTCAGTTGTCATTTTTTCCCTATTTTTAACTGCCAAACAAACCAAACAAAACCCCCACTTTCCAAAGCTACTGAAGTCTAAAAATTCACATTTGAAAACTGAATATAATCCTTTATGACTAAGATGGTTCTGGGTGAATCTGGTAAAGTTAGAGTCCTGAAAGCCACACACTAAGCATAAGGGAATTATCTTTTCGGCATACTGGTAAAACAGTGTTCCTTCTGCGACAAAGCTGTACTGGAATACACATTTCCCTTACTAAGGTCAAGGCAGGACATTGTATTGTATTCCAGAGAAATGTAAGAGACAAGGGCTGCAAACACTACAAAGGGTGTCCACAGAGAAGACATCAACACGTGCGTTAGATGCACTGAGACTTATGCCTAGCTGAAGGATTATACAGCCTGAGAAGAAGAGATGGAGAGAAAACAGTCCCTGCCCCAGCACTTCAGTTTCTGTGCCTCTGCATTTTTCTGGGTACCTTTTCTCTCCTATTGTTGTTTGACAGAGCAGGAAAAAGTGGGCTGACTCTGGTCCCTAGGAGATCCCCGGCTTCTACAAGTTAGGAAAGCCAGCATTTTCCAAAGTGGAAACAGCAGTAGTTTAATTTCACTAATACCTTCATTACCACATCTTATTCTACTTGGATAACTTCTCCACGAGCAGTGGACCGCTTTCTAACCTACAGTTTCAACAGCAATAAGGCAGGGTCAGCAGTATTAAAAAACTGCACAACAGATGACAGCACACAGTTATTTCCCTTCTGCTTTTGTATGAACCTTTTGCTGCTCCACTTCCTGCAGAACCACCAGAGGAATTCAGCACTCATTTTAGAACTGTTACATTCTTAGACTCGAGCACTTTTGTGTTTGAAATAGCACAACTCTAAGTATTTAGATACAGTACAGATGTTCAGAATATGAAGACTGAACTTCTTAAGGGCAGCTCATCAGATGAGACTGCTCACTTTTAGTCTAGATCTCAATTACCAAACATTAAGCTTTTGAACAGTGATCCACGTAGTCTAGAATTCTAACCAGAGGT
This sequence comes from Falco biarmicus, assembly GCF_023638135.1. NCBI lineage: Eukaryota > Metazoa > Chordata > Aves > Falconiformes > Falconidae > Falco > Falco biarmicus. The sequence goes on along the minus strand of NC_079293.1, from coordinate 56,668,529 downwards.
ATTAAAAATAATAATAGTAATCAGAGCTGCTTCTGTATTTGTTTTGGACTATCTCTGAAACATCCCTTTATTCTGCTAGATTTTATTTGGCAGCCACAATTTCACACAGATGTGAAAAGAGAATGTCTTCTAGAAGAGTCCACGTGTTACACTCAGAGGAAAAGGATCTGTAGCAGAACTGAACAGAAACCAGGTGCCAAAGTCAGAAAGCATTGTGTCATTTAACTCTGAAATCTGCCTAAGGATGACAGGTATGTTATCTGGGAGAAGGAAGAAGCAGCTATCTTGTCATTTAGATCCATTCAAAATACAGTTCCTCAGATTGCTGTTCTCCCTATACAAGGTGTGCCTGAGGTCTGAGAACACCCAAATTTATACAAAATGGTGCTTCCATCACAATTAAAATACCTCCAAGAATTTTAACAACCCACATAGGCTCTGTGAAATGCAAACTGAAAAGTAGCTCATTTCAGCCTTTCTAGGAGAGATACTGTTTTGGATTTATTAATACAAGACCATCATGAATGCTGAGACTTCAGGGCTTAAATTTACTCTTCCGTATGCGAACTTGAAGCACCAAGCAGTCCATTAAATAAAGTGTAGATCTTAATTAACCTACTTTCAGACACAGGGCATAGTAACAGCTGCTCATATCAGTGACTCCAAAGTAGGGGGAACTCAGCTAGTTAGCAGTTAAGTAGAATTACATACGCTAACCACCACTATTAATGCACAATAATGTATAAAAGGCAGGGGAAGGAACAGCAAAGAGGTTAGGTTACTTCTGTGTGGCAACATTTCCCCCTCCTTCTCCACACACACACCTCACTTCACAAAACCTTTTACATACAAATAAAATAGCCACGACCTTTTTTCCTCCTCTGCATGATTAATTACTTAGTGTATTATTAATTGGAAAATGTAGCTGAATTTCAAATGCTTTCATTTTCTCAGCATATCATGCTGTCTGGGAAGCGACGATTAAGCTGTTCATCAAAGGTGAGCAGGCAAGGTCATGTAGGCTGCACCTCTTCAGTTATTCATTACCTGTCCTAAATAGTAATTAACAGCAGCAATATTTCCATAAATCAAAGTTTTTCTGATTACCTTCAGATGATGCGCGGTTGGGGAGTGGGAAAGGAAGGAATTAGCATATGGGGTTTTGCATGTATCCTTTTTTTCACCATTTCTTCTAATGCAAACCTGAATAATTCAATCGATATAGTAGCTGTCATTTAAGATGCAGAATTTCACTGCGAGTCAACAGGAATTCCATGCAGAATGAAAAAGAGGTTATGGCTCCCTTTCTCCCCTTATGCCCCACAACTTCAAAGGCAAATTTGATCTAAGAAGGTGTCTCCATTACCAAGCCTGTTACATTTCTAATTTTTTTTTCTTTTTATTACCTCTGTTATAAAGGTTAAAGTGGAGATCACAGAGTATGGCCTTGAGGCCATATTCAGTGAGGCTTAGAGTTTCTTAATAAACTTATCCCTCTAGTATCTGTGGAGTTTCTCACCTTGAGGCATCTCGGGTGGCAAATAGTGAGGCTCCTGAGCACTGACATGTACCCAGTCGAAGTCATCGTACAAGTCTTGGTGGTAGTCGCAGGGTCCAGGACCATCATCAAACGTGCATCCCCCTAGGAAAGAAACTCGTAATTAGTTTATTTAAAAAGCAGAGGTATTCCTCCTGAGCATACCACACCTACAAAGCCCAAGCAACCTGTGGCATAGTTCACAGGCTTGCCTGTGCAAAGTTAAAACTCACAAGGAGCTCACCCATCATTGTTCCCCTCTTTTTTAAAATGTCTGTGCTTCACACAACCAATTTCCCCCAAGAGCACCTTCTTTCAGAGCAGGAGATCACAGGATGAGTCACTCAGCCCAAGTGAAACCTGGCCCAGTGCCTCTGTGACAAAAAGCAACACACTATCTAAACCAAGAAGGAAACAGAAAATAGTGGACTAGGCTCAAAAATAAAAGCTGGAAATCAACAAGTCTGATGCACTGAATGCATAAGTTGTCCTAAAACCAACAACGAGCATAAATAATGTGCCCAAAACAAAATAATTAAAATTACTTAGAAATGAAACAATTGCTGCAGAATTGGATAATCTTGCTTTGTTAAGTCTAGCATAACAGTACACAAATTCAGGGTGCTTTTTCTGAGTGACAAAAACAATGGATACAAAAACCTTGCAAGAAAAGTTGTGAGAAGTGACAGGGAGAAAGAAGAATGGGAGGAATGTAAAGGGGGGGGGGGGGAGGGGACGACAGGGACACAGACGGACAGACACACAAAATTGCTATGTAACACAGCAACATCTGCCCTGTCTCATTCAGTAAATTTTTATTGCATTCTTAACTCAAGGCAATTAAGAAGGCTGGGGAAGAAAGAGAAGAAAACCTGATGATCATGGAAAGAGATCAAGGTTTCAGAAAGAAGAAACAAAGGAATCAAAAGATCCTGGTCAAAGAAAAAGTAAAGCATAAATACAAGAAAACACAGATGTCACGCATATAACTGCGGTATCAGTTATCTCCATTTATGGCACACAGTCCATGAGTTTCCTTCTGCTCAAAAATAAAAGGCAAGACCAGGAAAGAATGAAAAGAGCGAGAACACAGTGCATTCATCTTTATTTATGCAGTATATTTAAATCCAGAATAGAAGTTACATAAGAACTCAAGTATTAGATTATAAACAACCCTTGGAAATCAAGGAAGATATTTCTCACATCCTCCCAGTCCTAAGTAGTTTGGGCCTATCAGTCCAATTAACAACTGTCATTACAACAAAAATTCCTCATTACGAAGACATCTCTAGACAGGAGCATTTTTGTTGACATTATTGTCTGACTTTGTGAAAACAAAATATGGGACAAATACTGCAAGTCCGAAGAACAAATGAAAAACCCTCACGGTGATACATTCTAGTGTCACCATGAGTCAACAGCACCGCATCAACAGCAAACACCCTCCCAAGCCTGCCAGGCTCTCAGCAGCCCACACTACACCCTGGAGGAGAATGGGCTGGAGGTGGGGAACAGGAGACTGAAGACCATACAAGACATACGTGGCCTGTAACTAGGGCAGACCAGAGGATAAGGAAAGGAGGAACAGGCATGTACGTAAACAAATTGAGGATAATTTTTATTTTTTTTTTTACCTACCCAGAATGGAATATTCAAATGTTACACAACAGGCAGAGTTTGTAAAAACAGTGCTCATATTTGGGGAAGAAGTCCCTTTTACAAAATTTCATCAGCAAATCTAGACTGTGTCCCAAACAGACTGTTTCATCTTCAGTTACAGACAACTCAAATAATTCTCACAGTTCTGCATTAAGTATTTGTCATTTTAAATAAATGACAAAAACAAGTTTTAGCTAATTCTACTTCACTAAAAACCGTTGCCAGATACTCATTCCCAAGCACTTCCAGAACCACTTCTTAACCAGTGCTTTGGCTGCCAAGAACAACAGCCAAAGAGAACTCTACACTGTAGCAAAATCTCTGCTGAGTCCTTGTTCCATAAAACCTTGAAGCATCATATTCAGCTCCATGTTCGCAAAACCTTCTCAAATGATACCCCTGTGACAACATAAGCACAGCATCACCAACAGCACCAAAGTCCCAACATTTCATAGTCAGCACTGCGTTTGTTACTACATCACTGCTGAAGCCTGCAAGGCACAAAAAAAAAAGAAGTATTTGTGCATCAAAGAAATATTTATGCCTTTAAAAGTCCCAACTCCAATGCCCTATTACCACTGGGAGACTCTTCTAATTAACATATATTGTGATAAAGCCAGAAGGGCTTAAAACGTAAAACTTGGGGTTTGATTTAACTTACAATACCCTGCTATGATCACTCTACAGCAAAAATGTACGTTTCCTTTGACATTTAATTGATAAATGAATAGCAGTTTCCCTTAAAGGGAAGCTATCACTGTCTGTTGTCCCAGCACCAAAATGACATATGGCTTTGAAGCACACGCCTGCAGGGCACCCATTACCCTTTTTAATGGTTTAAGTGCCCTCAGTATATAAATTTAAACTACCAATGGATCTTGTGGACTCATTTGGAAGATGAATGTCCTTAATTGCTCATCTTTGCTCCCACTATTAATTTTAGTTATCAGGGTTCTGATTAGCACTAACAACATGCCTGTTAATATAGAACAAGAAATCCAAACCTCCTTGTGCATAGTGCATCACTGCTGCATCCATAGAACAAGCAAGTGCCCATTTATTGCATGCACATTGAACAAAGATTATCAGGACAGATTATCAACCCTAAACAAAATCAACCCTGTAACAACTGCTTAAATCACGGAGCACACCACCTCTTACCAATGTATCGTGACATTTAAAGGCAAGTAAAGTAAAAGCCAATGCTGTAGTGATTCATCCGGTTTAAGAAAATGAGACAGACTAAGCATTTTAAACTGCCTGCAGACTACTCTTTATGACTTAAAACATGAGCAAATCTGGATCTCTCCTCTGTTTTAACAGTCAACTGCCTGCATGCTATTTCAGTAACTCTGGGTACTAAGAGACCAAACTAGTGTGACATGCTGTGTGGAAAACACAAGAAGAGATGGTGAGTGGGTGAAATCTGCAGTAATGTATTTTATTCCCAGTCATTTTTTCAAAACTATATGTATTTTAAATCAGTCTTCAACCACTCAAACATCTGAAAAGTACACTGTAGGTCAGGACTAGGACTGGTTAGCACCCTCACTCAGCTACTGGGCCACTCCCCACAATAACGTAACAGCACTGTTCAAGGAAGAACATGGATTGGCTTGATGAATGTTTAGTACCTTCCAACGAGGTTCAGCAGCTCATCTCAAATACATGTTCACATTTGTTGCCCAGCATTTTGAGAACAGTCTGCTAATACCCAACAAACAATAAGTTAGGAATCTCCAACTCAGCCATTTGTAACTACAAACCAAAACCCAATAAAAAGGTACTTCAGTAACAACCACTGCCCTGTTAGGTATCACCATCACACTCCTTTAGGTACAGCTGATACATAACCTGAAATTTATCTTCAACACTACCCCGCCACTGGAATTTGTGCGTTAACTACCAACACATGCCATGCCACTAAAAGCAATTTCTGCCCATCTGGTCAATCTCCCAGCTGGAAGCACACCACACTGACACTGATAATCTGGACAAGAGGATCAAGTGCACCCTCATTAAGTTTGCAGACAACACCAAGTTGAGGGGGAGTGTTGATGTGCTGGAGGGCAAGAAGGCTCTGCAGAGGGATCTGGACCCATGGGCCGAGGCCAGTTGTATGAAGTTAAACAAGAAGCACCGGGTCACATTTGCATTTGGGTCACAGCAACCCCATGCAACACTACAGACTTGGAGAAGAGTAGCTGGGAAGCTTCCCAGTGGAAAAGGACCCGGGGATGCTAGTTCATGGCCAGCTGAACATGAGCCAGCAGTGTGCCCAGGTGGCCAGGAAGGCCAACAGCATCCTGGCTTGCATCAAAAACAGTGTGGCCAGCATGACTAGGAAAAGGATTGTTCTGCTCTACTGAGCACTGGTGATGGCACACCTTGAATCCTGTGTTCAGTTTTGGGCCCCTCACTGCCAGACAGACATTGAGGTGCTGGAGCGTGTCCACAGATGGGGAACGGAGCTGGTGAAGCCTCTGGAGCACATGTGTTAAGAGAAGCAGCTAAGGGAACTAGGGTTGTTTAGCCTGGAGAAGACTCCAGTGGGATCTTATTGCTCTTTACCACAACCTGAAAGGAGGTTGTAGACAGGCAGGGGTTGGTCTCATCTCCCATGTAACAAGCAATAGGAGAAGAAGAAATGGCCTCAATTTATACCAGGGAAGGTTTAGATTGGATGTTAGGAAAAAATTGTCTACTGAAAAGGTGCTCAAGCATTGGAACAGGCTGCCCATCTGATGTGGTGAAATCACCATCCCTGGACATGTTTAAAATAAATGTGTGGATGTGGTGCTTAGGGACATGGTTTAGTGGTGGCCTTGGCAGTACTGGGTTAACGGCTGGACTTGACAGTCTCAAAGGTCTTTTCCAAATTAAATGACTCTATGATGCTATGACATCCAAAGCAATACACCAGACTGGTCCAACCCCAACAGCCCGATGTGAGCTTGGGGACTGGCATGCAAGGCAGCCAGCATTTCATCCCTTCAAAATAATGCTGCCATCAAACATGGCCCAGAAGGGCCAGATGGGAATAAGCAGCACACTCTGCTGAAAGGCAACACCAACCAGAGCCATGACTTGCCACACCTGCAGCAGCCATCAAGTAAGCCTCAACAATCAACTTCAAAAGAAAAATCAGGTGATCCATCAGAAACAAACACCCTACAGACAGCTGAAATTGTAAACTAGGAAAACAGAAGTAATTTTAAGTCTGTATGGTCATTTTGTCAAACATAACTGTATTTTGGGTCAATCAAATTTGTTCAGCTGTTGAAGTAGTATTTGGGAAACACATTCTACACAAACCATGGACTGTTTCCACTATCTTTTCCCATACTCTTCACGACATTATTAACATCAGCTTAAACACACCTAGAACTCTCATGCATTCTTCTTCCACATCCTTCTAAATGATAAGTGACAAATCATACTAGCCTCATAAAAATTTCCTGACATGCACTTTCATTCATAAAAGAAACAATCTTAAGTGTTCATTATAAAAACAAACATATGAATATCCCACACCAAACTTTCAGAAATTAAAGCTCCACTAAATAACAAGGTCATTAAGATTAACCTAAATTTAATAAAGATCACATAGTCAATGTTTACACATCACCTGTTGTGGTGGGTTGACCCTGCTGGATGCCAGGCGTCCAACAAAGCCACTCCATCACTCCCCTCCTTGGCTGGACAGGGGAGAGAAAATGTAACTATACACCTATGGGTCAAGACAAGGACAGCAAGATCACTTACTGATTAGTCATGGGCAAAACAGACTCTGACTTGGGGAAAATCAGTTTGATTTATTACCAGTGAAACTACAGTAAGATAATGATAAAAAAACCTAAACATTAAAACACCTTCCCTCCACCCCTCCCTTCTTCCTGGGCTCAACTTCATTCCCGAATTCTCTACCTCCTCCTGCCAAGCTGCACAGGGGGATGGGGAAAGGGGGTTCTGGTCAATTCATCACACGTAGTCTCTGCCGCTCCTTCCTCCTCCCGGGGAGGACTCCTTACACGCTCCCCCTGCTCCAGTGTGGGTTCCCTCCCTCCCACAGGAGGCAGCTCTCCATGGAATCCTCCAACATGAGTCCTTCCCGTGGGCTGCAGTTCTACACAAACCGCTCCAGCGTGGGTTCCCCTTCCATGGAGCTCAGTCCTTCAGGAACAGACTGCTCCAGCGTAGGTCCCCCGTGGGGTCACAAGTCCTGCCAGCAAACCCACTCCATAGAGCGTGATCCTCTCTCCGGGCATCCACAGGTCCTGCCAGGAGCCTGCTCCAGCACAGGCTTCCCACGGGTCACAGCCTCCTTCGGACATCCCCCTGCTCCAGCGCGGGGTCCTCCACGGGCTGCAGGTGGGTACCTGCTCCAGCGTTACCCTCCGTGGGCTGAGGGGCACAGCTTGCCTCACCATGGGCTTCACTGTGGGCTGCAGGGGAATCTCTGCTCTGGCGCCTGGAGCACCTCATCCCCTCTCCTTTGTCACTGCCCTGGGTGTCTGCAGAGCTGTTGCTCTCACAGAGTCTCACTCCTCTCTGGCTGCAGTCACACAGTTTCCCCCCCCCCCTCCTTTCTTAAACACATTATCCCAGAGGTACTAGCACCATCACTGATGGGCTCAGCCTTGGCCAGCAGTGGGTCCCTCTTGGAGCCAGCTGGCATTGGCTCCACTGGACGTGGGGGAAGCTTCTGGCACCTCCTCATGGAAGCCACCCCCTGTAAGCCCCCCTGCTACCAAAAACTTGAAATGGAAACTCAGTACATCCATAAGAAGTTATTTGGAAGATGCTTGAATTTAAAGACAAACTGTATGTTTTGAAATGTTATCATGATATTTCCTTAGCACCAACACTCAGTTACTGACACTGCTCTGATTCTGGCATTATCCTACATCCTTTCATACAAACCCAGGAAAAAGAGCTGAATGGATTTTTCCCCACCAGGTTAAATTATAAAAAAGATTAAGCCTAAGAAAAGCATGTGTCAAACTCCCACTGATAAATTGACATCCACTACAACTTTGGGGTGGCCTCCCAGCTCATCAGCTCAGGACAGAAAGGAAAACTGATTCAGAGTTTGAACTAATTATCTTTAATCATTACAATTATTATAACCAGTGCTCTCACTATACTTCCTAGAGATCATGCCACTTTTACCGTTTAGAATGGAAACTGTCAATTGCACACAAATATTACATGAAATTTAGGATATCCATAACATTTATTATGAATGGCATTATAGGGATGTGATACTGGAGATCTACTGACTTCCTGATAAAAGACACTTTCCACATATCACCTAAAAATTCTGTATGTCAATTTTATTAGACCTCAGTAACTCCAGTGCCCCTTAAAACACACTCAGAAAAATGACAGTAAAAAAACAATTTAAAATGTTCAGAAAACTACTAAATTGCAAAAAATTAAATACCTATTGATAAAACTAGCTGATGAAGAATAACACATATTTACTGGCCATGCCTTATACCATCTTTACAAAAAGACAACATCAGGGGTATGAGAAGGGAACAGCTGGCATTCACTTTTCTAAATGCAACAAAGAATCTATTTCTTTCTCTTACGTCACACTTTCTACATAATTAAAAATAAAGAAAAAAATAGTATAACAAATTATATGCAACAATAGGAACAAGGCACGCACTTTTAAGTCTCCTATAGTTACAATATCTATCCTACAGAACTCCCAAGTACATTCTTACCAAAATCTGGCACTAAGTTTCAGAAACCAATAAGGGAAAGCAGTGAAAGATCTGCATCTTCTGGGTTTGGAGCAGAGGTAGAGAGAAGGGAAACTGCAGTACCTGATTAGGTTTCTGAAACAAATTTATTTTACAAGTGTTCTCATTCCCGAATTCTATTTCTATAACCTGTCAGCATTGCAAAGGATTTTTTTCAGCCACAGAGCGGCATGTATAGAAGGACAGTTGAAAGAACACAACTTTACAGTTCATTTCCCAGATCTGTTCTTGCACCTGACTACTTCTGGAGTTATACAAAATGCAAAACACACTAGTAACATCCTAAATTTCATGCTCCTCCCTTTTAAGGATCTGGTTATAAGCCCAGAAATTCATCCACTAAGAACGAGCAGACGACAAATACAGGAGGAAAAAAAAAAAATCAAGTCTAGCATGAGAGTTGTACTACAGGCACACAACAAACTTCTGTCATCACAACTTTCCCCTTACACAGGGCTCCATTACCAATGGTTTCTCTGGGGCTCATATTTATGAAGGTGTCACACCAGAAATGAAATACAATTTTCTCATCCAGCTCAAATGACTAGTCGGAACAATCTGCTCCTTTTATTCAACAGCATGCTTTTATTTTGCTGCACCACCTGCTGTAAAAGCATAATGACTAGCTCTAAATCTATCAAAGTAGATAGCTCCATGGTAGGAACCCAGTACAAAATTATGTTTGTCTGGGATGTCAGGTAAAAGTCCTGTGAAAATTTAATTTTTCTCCTCATGTTGATTGGTGAATTCAAAGCTTGAAGAGTATAAAGGTGCTACAGCAGGTCTCTTGTCAGTCATATATCCAGGAACAGGTTCTGCTTGTAAAATCACCCACCTACTGCATTAATTTATCTGTTTCTATCACAGCATGCCTCGAAGCACAGGATGTTTTTATCTTCCACAGGCACTACGTTATTCCTGTTACGAGCACTTTAACACACATTGATTGCAGAGCATTCAGATACCTATTAAGAATATACTATGAACTGCTATCAATGCAGTTTGAGAATAAATTTTAATGACTTATGTTAAAATGCTTATGTTCAGTATTGCCTACTGAAATTTAACTCTGAAATAACCTTAATTAACCTATGGAATCTAGAAAAGCAAAAAGTCAGAGGCACTGTTTAATTTTAAAAACATAACCATGAAAACAGCAGCACTTAGGAAAATGACAGATTGTCCTTCACTACAGGGAGAAAGCATACTAAGAATATTTATCTTTTTTTGCAGTGGTATCTTATTTTGTAGTACTAGAATTCATTACACGAAACACAACTGATTATAGTTAAGAGCAATATAAAAGCCAAGCAAATTCAATTACCTCCAAACACCTATTAAAAAATTTCTAGCCTTGTTCCCTCTATCAGTATGTTTTAATCATCCTCTTAGCTTATTAACTTACATGGAACTCCAAGCCTCATCCAAAAGCACCAATGGAGTGAAAACACCAACAATTTAATAGGAAATATGCCTGATTACTCCTAAATTAGCATTATTTTCATTGTAGGTCTTTTGTTGGTACTGTTAGAACAGTCAAATAATCTAAACATACCTATAAATATAAACTTTTCTGAAAAGGAAGTGGACAAAACTGCTCCTAAATCACTACATGCTATAAATCACCCTGGCATTAAAAACCAATCCCACCCCTCAATAGCCATACAGTAGTACCATATCCAAGAAACTGAACAGGTCATAATCAAGTCCAATCTATACTGTTTGGTTTTTTTTTTCCATTTTGTATCTGTGTTCCATATTTCTTATTAATAAAACATAGTAGCTTATTTTAGAATGGGAAGATGGAAACTTGAAAAATATTAGGTATAAGTTACCAAGAATGCAGGAAGCCTCATGTGGACATGCTTTCCTGCAATCTTCAGGGAAAGACCTTGCTTTTAATCTCAGCATTTATCCTAATGCCAGATTTTGTGAGAGCATAAATATGCACAATTAGATGTGGTCTACCTGGCCATGCCATTTATTAGATTTCTTCTACTAAATTAGGTTCATTCCCTCTATACCAGGCCTGGAAAAGGCTTCTTCATCTCTGATTTCATAAAGCTTTGTATTGGTGGGCAACAGGAGACCTTTCCGTGCTTTACCAGCAGTGAACAGGATGGAAGAAGGAAAGAGATGAAAGGAGGAGATCATTCTCTATTACACTGTCTTCCAGTTTCCAAACTAAGCAAAATCTAAACAAAAGTGTCCTTACATTTCCTCCCGTTCTCCAGGGAAAGGGAGGTTTTCTCTTCTTTACTGGAGAGGTGACAACAGGTAGCTGTGAAGAGTCACGGTTGCTGAATGCCTTTTTCACAGATTCTTCATCCTTCCTTGGCATGGGCAAAGCATAGAGAGTAAACTGCCCCCTGTATATGCAGATTACTTTTTATAACTGAAGCTACCAAGGCAAATTCCATTTCAGTTCACAAGATATTTCTGAAATCATTAAGAGATTCAGCAGTTTTGTGAAATTCTGGACAGATCTTCATCAATACACCAGCGGCAACATCCACAAAACACCAAAAGCTATTTCATATTTCAGCTCATAGGCTGCAAACTTTAGTATTCTTCTGGTGCACTGAGCAGACTTCTGACCAATTGCACTGGTGACAAGGCGTTACACCATTTGAATACCAATAAGGGGGGGGGGAGGTGGTGGTGACAGGTAGAATCATGTACCTGAGATTAATAAATATTTTCATGACTAAACTAAAACACTAGCAAGCACATTCTATGATTTCAAGGACACAATTGAGAGCTCCAGAATTAAATTAATCACTTTGATTATTTATGGATATGTGGTCCTACAACACAGCTTCTGAAAACACCTTTTTCCAAGACACTGATAGTGCTTATTTATAGAAATTCTTATGTAGATACCACAATCACTGGCATTTCTCCTAGATGTTCTTACAATATGCTGTTAAAAGTTAATGGATAAGAATGCGATTAAACTCAGTAGGAGTGCTGAATGAAGACAGCCCTACAGCCATTACATGAAATCACTAAATTTTCTATAGTTTCAGAATGCTAGGTTATTGTGTAACCTACTCTCCAAAAGGAGAAGAAAAAAAAAAAAAAAAAAAAAAAGAAAAAAAAAGCTGAAACAAGGACTTGGAAGAAAAAAGTTTACGGCTAAACTTTTATCTCTACTAATCACATCAGCCATTCAACCACAAAAAGAGGCCTAACAACTACACTAGCCACCCTACTACAACTTTGACAGTTTAACCATAAAACGAGATGACTGGGAAAAACAGGTTATTGTCAGGGTTTAACACCAGCCAGCAACTGAAGTACCACACAGCCACTCGCTCACTACCCAGCCCCACCCCCAGTGGATGGGGAGCAGAACAGGAAAGAAGGTCCAACTCATGGGTTGAGATAACAGTTTAATAATTGAAATATAACGACAATAACAATAATAATAACAATTGTAACTAAGAAGAGACAGGAGAGAAAAAAAAAAAGAAAAAAGACAAGAGGTGCACAATACAACTGCTTACCAATGCCCAGCCAGTCCCTGAAGCACCGATCAGTAGCTCCCAGCCAACTTCCCCCAGTTTATATACAGTTGGCATGACCTTCCATGGTATGGAATATCCCTTTGGCTAGTTGGGGTCAGCTGCCCTGGTTCTGCTCCCTCCCGACTTCTTGTGCACTTGCTCGCTGGCAGAGCATGGGAAACCGAAATGTCCTTGACTTAGGGTAAGTACTACTTTGCAACAACTACAACATCAGTTTAGTATCAACATTATTCCCATACTAAATCCAGAACACAGCATTGCACCTGCTACTAGGAAGAAAATGAACTCTATTCCCACCAAAACCAGGACAGGTGTTCAAAGTCTGTTCTGAAAACCATCTCTCAATATCAGGGATCAATTTTGTTCAGCAGATGAAAGTGAGAGTTTCCAGCTGCACAGTAGGAGCAGCCATTAAAAAATTAAAAGGAGTCTCATTTGAGGACAATAAATTATTGCAAGTTACCACCTCAAAAGCTGGACAAACAAATAAGGAAATGAGGGAAGAGTGCGTAAGTTACAGACTAAACTATAAAAGGAGCTCAAGGAACAGGGGGCCAAAGAGGAATACGGCCAACATGAAAGCTGAGGATTTCCTAGGGGGAGGTGAGCTTAAGACTGTGCATAAAATTTTAAATGGTCATGCAAAAAGGAAGATCAAATTAAATGCAAGGAAATGGGAAAAGCTGTGATGTTGAAAAATGGCAGAAGCTGTTACAAAAGGTCATTTTTGAAGCCACAGAAAGAGATAAGTCCAAGAAGGTGGAGAGATGATTGAAGAGTTCAGTCATGGTATAAATCCAGAGTCACCAGAGGATGACAAGAACTTCTCAGAGGAGTTCTTTCAAGAATTGACATCAAGGTATATGAATTAAGCTGCTGGTGAATACACAACTCTGGCACATGAATGAGAGCGGTAACATGCAGTATCGAGAACAAAAATATATCTTCACACATACAGGCACTGATGAACTACAAGCCAAATCCTTTTGTATCAGAAGTGCAGCTACTGCTCTAGTTTCTTATTTTATACTAAGAAAAGAGTCACAAGCATTTTAATAACTGTCATCATTTCATGCAATCTAGAAAAACTCATGAAAGGAAGGCCAGAAAGAAGAACAATGTAAATGTATTTTGAAAACTCAGTGAAGGTTTCTGTACCCATAGGAGACAACAAAGCTCCCCAACTTAAAGACCTGCCGAGATACAGACCAACAAATAACAGATTTCAGATGTACTGGCCCACAATCTACAGAATCAGAGAACAGTTGAGTTTGGAAGGGACCTCTGGAGGTCATCTGCTCCAGCCCCTCTGTTCAAGCAGGGCTATCTACAGATGGTTGCCCAGAACCATGTCCAGACAGTTTCAAGTATCTCCAAGGACGGAGACTCCACAACCTCCCTGGGCAACCTGCACCAATGCTCAGCCATTTGCACAGTTTAAAAAAAAAAAAAAAAACAACAAAAACAAAACAAAAAACCCACACACACCAAAAACAAGTGTTCCCTGATGTTCAGAGAGGGACCCTCATTGTGTGGGAGACAGTGTCAAAAGTCTTACTGATATTTAGGCAGATGATACTTGCTGCTGTCCTTTATGTGCCTGGAAATGGTTTCAAGGATGAGCTACTACCTTCCCAAGACCAAAGTTAGACTGACTAGCCTGTCCTCCCCTAGGTTCTCAGTCTTGCCCAACCTCATATTCAGATATCATCTCAAACTTTTTCAGAGCATTTCAGTATGAAATACTTCATATTTTCTCTGTTATCAAAATGAAGCTCACCTTCTATTCAATCACACAGGCAAGTATAACATTGCCCTCTGCAATATCATGCGTAAACATGGACTATAAAGTATCAGAGGAAAAGCTGAGATAAAAACCAGAATAATATGAAAAGTTTTCATATACAATAAACGGAGAGCTGCAAACACACAGAAAGAGAGATCTGTCTTTCTGATGTCTTACCTTTCCTCTTTAGTCTTACAAATCTAAGCCTTTAGTTAAAGGTGCTCCATAGAATCAAATGAACGTTAAACAGATGATTCATTTCACATGCTATTCTTTGTATTGGTTTCTACTTCATTCTTCAGCACAGTAAGATTTATCAAAATATTTCATAGAATATCAGGAAAATATTTTAGATAGATTTCATTAGGAAAGAGCCATCTGACAGCAGAGCTATTTAACACACTCAGAGCACACACACATAAAAAGAAGACGCTAACAACTCCCTTCACATCTTGCAGGTAAATCACTGCTTACAGTTGAAATGATTTAACATATAAATTGTGCATATAAACATATAATGTGTCTCTTCTCTCATCCACAATTAAGTCCTCAACAAGACCTCTGATGAACAAACAACAAAACAAGTCATCACATCATTTTGGGCAAAGCTTACTGATATGGCATCAAACAGCTTTATTTGTGCCATAAAAATACCCTCTCCAGACTAAGTGCAATAGCCATGTAAAGCTGTAGCAAGAAATCACTATTTTAGGGTAGAAATATTTACAATCAGAATGCTATTTCTACTACAATTTAACAAACAGAGGAAATGTTATTTCCCGAGTCCTCAGGGAACTGAGCTCAAGGACTTGAAACTCTTATTTTTATCTGCAAATCTGCACTTTACTTTCAATAGAAGTAACTACTGCGAGAATACTTAGGTGTATTATAGTATTTTTCAAGCAGATTCAAGTTGTATTTAATCCCTCCACTTCTTAGTGAGAGTATTTCTTTATTTGAGATGGCTTTGTGAAATGATGCAATAGATAAGCCTGAAGGTCAGATGAATCCTACTTCAGACTGTGCAATGAAGTTGTAGCATTTTGGAGCCAACCACCTGGTCCGTGTCCTGAAGGCATGCTGCCCAAAGCACACTATGGAGAACAGAGAAACACAATTCCTACAATCTTTACAGTTTCAGCACACAAGCAAAAATGCATCCCTTGATGTTATACATTTCACAGAAATCAAGTACAGGAAAAACTATAGCTGAAAACTGTTCCGAGTAGACAGTGATAGGGTGCCAATAAGCCTTTGCAGATATTGACCATTTAGACTGAAGATTTTAAGACAGAATTGGATATTTTCATGAAAACATCAGCTTGATGCTAAACCGCAGTTAGAAGGTAATTCAAAAGTTAGAGTTACAAGGAAAAAAAATTAGAAAAGAATAGTCAACATTTCTTTGCAACATTATAAGCCACATCCAGAGACTATGTGCTGTTCTGGTTTTCCACCTCCTAATGGTTATAGCATAAATTAAAAAGGCTTAGAGAACATCCAATAAAGATGATCATAGGATGCTTAAAGTAATAAATATAACTGAACAGACTAGGAATTTCCAGCCAGAGATGACACAGGAAATAGGACAGCTGCATCCTTAGCAACATGAAGAGAAGAATAGATATTAATCACTTTTTTGTCTGTGAAAACATTATGGGCCTTCAAATGAGGCAATGGGGTATCATGATCAAATTAAACACCACAGCGTTTGGTTGTGGGACTCCTTGCCACAGGATGCTATGGCTGCTACAGATATTTGGGGGTGGGGTCTGGACGGAATCACTGGTATCTGCTGAGAAATACTAACTGCGCACCTTTGGCTCATGTGGCTACTTGCTGCTAAGACAGTATTTTGGCGAAGCATACCTACAGACTTGCCAATGACTAGAAGAAAGAATAAAATCAGGGCATTGGGAGAAAAGATACTGAGCTCTTATCAGTCTTTGGACCGTCACACTGTATCAAATAAGAAGTAAACACATAAGATGTACAACAAAATAAAGCCATAACTATTTGATGTAATTATGAGGCTAAGCTATCTCGGAGGCTAAAAACTGGACACTAAGAATTAAGTAGGGAAAGGGATGGATATTATTTTGAATGGAAGAGAACAAGATACACTAAAAGGAGGACTACAATGCAAATCAGTAGTGAAAGAGCCTCAAGACATCACATCCTGAATATGCACTGTTATAAGTAGCCAAATATGGGAAGGTTTGGGCTGGTAACTCCCCATTGCTCTACTCTCTCCTACCATATGCAATCACCAATGGGCTCCATTAGTCCAAGTATTGACCAGGGAAGCGCATGCGGGTCTCTGCGAGGAAATGCAGAGCTCTGAGAATAAGTTAACAATGCAGATGTACTCCTGATGTGATAAAAGTTATGCATGCAGTGGTTTTCTCAGCAATTGTCAACCACATATGTATAAACCCCCTAGTAATTTTTTTTTCCTTACACAGCACTTGAAAACTTAGCAACTGAGGCTGCAATCAAACTAGACTCTGGAAGAGATGCATTTTATGATTCACTCTTCAGAGGACTAAAGTGTGTTCGGTACTCCCCATTCCTGGGGTGGGAGGCAGGGAAGTCTTAAACTTTGCTCTTATACTAGCTTCTCTTTTTCAAGGCATTTACACATGCAACTAGAACTTGTGCAAATATTACATGCACATGTTTCCACAACACCTTTTCAGTCAACCTTTGCTAGTGTAGACACAAACACGTGTATATGACAAAGTACTCACTTTTTGGTATGCCATTACCTGAAAAGGGGCAGTGTGCTAGCGAAAGGAAAGAGATGGCAGCAGGATAAGCTTCTAAAGAATATCAGCTAAATTAAAATTCGTAGTATATCTCATCTGACAATGAAAACATCTAAAGTTTTGTATTTGGAGGTTGTTTCGGTTTTTAAAACCAGGAGAATAAATGTGATTATTTTTTTTCAGTGGGCAATGTGAGACACACACAAAAATCAATCCCAACCCCTCCACAAAAGAAGCATCCTTCTCTGGCCATTTTGGGGGTTTTTTCTGTACGATAGCAAAAAAAAAAGCTAAGAATTGGCTCTATGCTACCAAGTTAACATTTTGAAATTAAAATACAAAATACAATGCAGAGCAATACAGTCAGAAGAAAATACTTCATAAATACCAAGAGCCCCCCCCCAAAACATAAATATGTTTAATACAATATAAAAATCAATATTTAATATTTAAATCAATAATTAAATTAATTAAATTTAATTAAATAAATATTTAATCAATATTTAATAACACACACATAATCTGGATGCAATGAATAAAGCAACAAGCATAATAAAATTTTGCTGATTTTGAACTGAAACACTGTAGTACCAGGGGGGTATATGTAATTTGTAATAAAATAACAGCCTCAAGGTGTGACCAAAAGCACTCCCCTGCCCCCTCCTATTTTTTGCCATATCATAGTCCACCCCACAAAAGTCTGAGACAGTGGAAAAAAAGAAATGTTTTGTTCATATCACCCACACCAGTAGGCAATCACAATTTCATAAGGAACAAGAAGTAACAGGTATATACTATTGAGAATTGCTGGTTTAAGTTCAAGCACAAATTCATGTCACCAACTGGCACAGTGAGGTTCTGTCCTCTTTTGATCCCTGTAATTGTTAATATTTGCATACACTTAAAAAGGCACAAAGATGGGACTCCAGGTCATCTCATCTGCATCACTTCTCTGGGTATCCTTACCTACAAATGCATTTGCAGATATTTTCTCTGCAGGGTTTACTCCATCACACCAGTGATCTAAAGCGGTGTCAATTCTGCCTAAACTGAGCGTCAGCCTACCTTTCTGATGTCTGGCTATCATGAACAGCTCAACCCAGTTACAATAACCCTTTTACTTTTTCACTCCAATCTTGATCTCAGGTCAGCACCTCTTTTCAAGTATTACAGACACCATCATCCATCATTCACATTCGCATTCAAGCCTCTTCTTGTGTCCTTCACTACAACTCTGCCTGATTTTTGAAGGGTAACTAAAAACCTTCTGAGACACACTTTCTCTGCAAGTCTTTCCCAGCTTTCATCTCCCCTTAACCCAATCATTTTGGTGTCTCCTCTCTGCCCTTGACAAATCAGTCTTCTCCCACTGTTATCTATTCACAGTACTGCTGAAAAGACTCTCTTACAGCCCATCGCTTTGGCTGCCTTCCACTTTTACTTCCTCTCTCTCCATTTTCACAGAACAAACTTATTTTTGTAACCATTCACTGTTTATGCCCATTTCTGGAAAGCCAGCCAATTCAACTCAACAGAACTCATGGCAGCAACTGGCAGAAACATATTCCTTTGTTGCTGTTGGATTTGGTTTCCTCTGGTTTAGCTGGTTAAAACAACCCAGAGCGTTAAGGGGGGAGGGGATTGAGGGGTCAAACAAGTACCAAAAAAATGAGATCATGAGTTCATTGCTAGAATAAAGAAGTAAGGCAGATGTGTGCAGAGGAAAATGAGAAAACATGGAGTACTGAGCATGGGCAAGCAAACCATTTGATTGGCTGGGTTTCTGCTTTTGGCTGCCCATAGGTCTCCAATGGAAAAAAAAAAAAAATTAGAAAAAAAATCACACACTACCCCACTCATCTAAGTTGCCAACACCACCTACTTAGAATAAGAATGGCCAGTCTGGCAAAGGCACAAGTGTTGCAGGTAGCTAGCAAAATACAACTTGTTCTTTAAAGAGAGAATTTATTTATAGGTGCCGTGATACCATCTCTGAGGTTGAGCACGGAGAAGTGCTAGTCTATCTCAAAACTCAGAGCCAAGTTGAAAGGCCAATAGCATTATTCTGTAGTCTTGTGCTGCTTGCATCTCCTACCAGCTACAGAGCAAAGGGAACCAGAAAAGACCAACTTTGCCAGCACATGTTTTTCACTAGGCAAAGACAAGGGAGAGACATTGTCAGCACCTTCTCATACAAGACAAATCCTTGTAATGTTTACATTCATTTAATGCTCACATATCAGATTTCAGGGAAGGCACAATTCAACAGTAATCAGTCTGTCCTTGGATAGCAAGGGAGGTCTTCTGCCTAGCAGTGACTGTGGCACCCAAGGACCATGACACCTTTGTCTTCTTCCTTGTATGGTCCAGTTATATGGAAAACACTCTTCATCTTCCAGTACAAATTAGTTCCTCCTAGAGTTAAGCTGGCAGACACAGCATTACATATGCAAGCTCTGAGAGACAGTCTTCATTTTTGTGATCCAGGGAGGAATCTATGCTGCATAGGAGCAGGGGGAAGTTGGGGTGTATCAACACCATTTTGATCTCATTAGCTCAACTTCTTGCTTGTCCACAGCCCTCGCTACACCGAGCAATCACCTTCTGGCAACAGAAATAATCACCTTCAAATCAGGATAAGGATCAGTTATATTTCGTAAAACTAAATCACTGCTCAGAATTTGCTGCAAGGTACCCTTAACAACCCATCTCATGGAGTAGCCAACAAGACAGAACTAGTTTTTAGTACTGGCTTTGTTCTGAATGTCTCAATTTGTATTATATACATGTATGTCACGGTTTAACCCCAGTCAGTAACTAAGTACCACACAGCCACTAACTCACTGACCCCTCAGCCAGAGGCATGGGGAGGAGAATCAGAAAGGAATGTAAAACTCAAGGGTTGAGATAAGAGCAATTCAATTAGTAAAGAAAAAGCTGCACACACAAGCAAAGTAAAACAAGGAACAAGGAATTTGTCCACTGCTTCCCATGGGCAAGCAGGTTTTTAGCCATCTTCAGGAAAGCAGGCCTGCATCACATGCAATGGTTACTCAGGAAGACATGTGTTGTAACACCTATGATGCTGATGACAGCTGCCTGGGTACCTAATCTCAATCCTTTTCTAATCCTGAGGGAACCAGGAATTGCAAACTGGCAATTACAGCAGACTCTTACTGCAGCTGGCATATTTTCCATCTCTGGTAATGCTTTTGCGACTCGATAGCAGAGCGTTTCCAAAAAAGAGCTCTACCAAAACAATCCACATCTGTTCTCTCTCAGCATCACTCTCAGTAGGTCTCTGACTTACCATGGCCATCTGATAAAACTGGATGCAACACCCTTCATGCAAGCCCAAAAAAATCACAATAATAGTCTACACAGCAGCAATATTGGACCTACCCAGGGATCACTCATACGCTCTGGACATCTGCTCTTGAGTGCTGCTACTCCACAGCCTCAATATTACGTATCACTCTGGGCCTACCTACCTTACATGTAGTTTGCTGTCATGCAACTCCACACTACTATGGAGTGTCATTTCAGACTACAGATGGCATCTCTACCCCAGCTGCCACTGCTGAGTCATACTGCTCTGCCATTTGTTCACTTTGAATACGCATTTGCTAAAATAGTCACAGAGACTGAAAGCTCATCTGACTTATTGTACCCATGTCTGTTTTGGTATCAAACCTCAATTTTTTCTCACCGCCAGCTTTGTTGCATTGCTGTTTCTCAGAGGCATCTCACTAGAAGAGGATAACATACCACTCAGAAACCAAGTTTTTCTCTGCCTCACTAATTCAGGATACTTCCAAATTGCCTGCGTGCCAGCTAGAGCGGCCCTTGGTGCAAGGAGGCAGTGCAGAAGCCGGCTGGATTCCCAGCACATCTACATGCAGATAAGGTGAGTGGCAGCCTCACAGAAGGCAGGCTTCAACCCAAGGCAGTCACAAGCTAATGCAAGAAATTTCATTTTCAAAACTGCTGTGGCTTGGTTTTTGTACATACATCAACAGCAGTAGTAATAAAATCTGAAACTTCATTAACAGACATATTTTGCTACCTCCCTCCTAATCTATCTACTTCAAACCACTCAATACTACTATATTCAATCCATAAACTAGAAAATATCAAAGAAGAAAAATGTTAGAAATAAAAAAAAATACTAGTTAACAGGAAACACAAAATTAAGACAACTGACTTCCAGAAAACATTTTAATCCCTTCAGCATTCAGTTAAAGAAAGGCTCATACTCCACTGCCATACTTTGTAAAGAAAATATTAGGCAAGGCAAGTGTTCTCAAATATTATTCAAAACAAGTAACTACCTTTCACTTTCAATTACGCAATTAATAATACCAAAAATAACAAAAGAGAGAGTCTTCACTGACTCTGAATTAAACAGCAAATAACAACCACTAAAAACTCAGATTTCATCCAGTCCTCAGAACTCCTTTGCCACAGTAGGAATAGCACTACTAGGATACAGCGCGTTTTAGAAAAAGCAGCTTTCAGCAGGTTGATAAGGCAAGACAATTCCCCCCACCTCATCCCATCATCTTTATATCCGTATATTGTACAGAGGAAATAGAAAAGAATATACTAATGCTGTACCACCAAAAATAATCATTTTTTAGAAATTTTGAAATACAATTAGAAACAGGTAAGATAGAAGACAACAAGTAGTGGAACTAAGGACATTTTACCTCATGCCAAATAGGTTTTAGTATCAATGCTACTCTGATGAAGGTTCAAAATCCTGTGTTTTGTTGCCCTCAGGATCAAGCGGACGTCTTCAACCTTTGATACATTAATTTGCTGCTTTTAGGTCTAGCAAACAAGAAATTCACAACTCCAATTTCAGAAAATAAGCAGAGGAGGATCTAATTTGAGTTGGTTTTAAATTAAACAGCCCTAAATGAATTAAGACTATGTTTATTCAATCAACATTTTCAGGTCACCTTTAAACCTCCTGCTACCAATTCTTATGCTAGACTAATTGCTTCAGTTTCATTTTTCTTTCCTCTGAAGAGGAAATTCATAATTGTTGCTGTAGACCTTGAAAAACAGAAGGAGGATGAACTCATTTTTGCTTCTTTTAAAGCCTCAAAACAGTATTCAGTTTGTACTCTTTCCAGGGGAAAGAAAAAAAAAAAAAAAGCAACCAAAAAAACCAAACCTTAAGTTTCTAATGTTTCTATTAAATCCACACAAGTTGCAATTTAAAATCTTATTGTCAATTTATACTTTTAAGCACTTTTAAATATTACATCAGACAAGATTAATATGATAAAAGTAATGGGAAGACAAAACTCTATTAAAAAACCTGTCATTTAAGAACTGCAAATGATATCATCATCTTCAAAGCCCACACAGTAAGTAGTGACAGATAAATTATTCCAGCTGGCCACTGACTATGTAAGCCCCCAAAACTGCCACCCCACTGACATCCAAAACTCATTAGTGAATTATCACGCAGCATAGTCTGAGGTAACTGCCAGAATACCTATAGTTTAGACCTCTTACCAGCTGGCACTTCACACTGTTATTTAATCATTAAAATTAAATGCTTTTACATTTCTACAAGATGCAAACATCAGTGCTCTAATCTTTTAGCAACTGGCTGACAAAGTAGTCTGAATTCTGGACAAATATACTACTTGGCCTATGGGAAGAACCACTGAATATTGTTGCTGATGTAAAGAATTGAAGAAGTTAAAAGATCAGTTCAAGAAGCGTAAGAAGCCAAGGAGCAGCACTGGAGTGACACAGTTCTGCCCTAGGACAGAACCCTCTCACACTCTCTTCTCATCACCTGTGCCTGAAATATGTACAAGAAACATGAAGCAAACTTTAGCTGTTACTGAGGATTAAATACAGTAGTAATATAGAAGTGCAGACTGATGCTAAATTTACAAGAACTTTATAACACAGATTTTTTGGGTTTTTTGAGTCATGAAGTTATGCATACAAGGGCTATTTACACACATGTTAATGCTGAGTTTTTCAACTCAGGCTGTTAAAAATAGAAGGGAATGGGTAGGGGAGGTGCCCCTCTTTCTCAACAGCATCTTACTTTAA
Source organism: Falco biarmicus (assembly GCF_023638135.1). NCBI lineage: Eukaryota > Metazoa > Chordata > Aves > Falconiformes > Falconidae > Falco > Falco biarmicus. The sequence goes on along the minus strand of NC_079293.1, from coordinate 56,645,391 downwards.
ATGGGTAGGATGAAAGGAAAAAAGGAAAATTAAGTATTAAATGTGAAAAAGAAGGATAACAGTGAATAAGCATTACGTATTATACTATTATTTTTCTCCAAGAAAAAAAAAAGACTTGTTATTGAGTTATTTTTATAGAAACCATCAATACAAATCAAAGAGAATGAATACTTGGAAAAAATCAATAAAGAATATTTCTAGTTAGAATTGCTGTTGCTAATTACTTCATGACAAATTATCATGGTAAAACATCAAACTTCCAATTCAGGGAGCAAGTCTGAAGTCATTCAGTGCCTAAAGATACCAACTACAAAAGTAATAAATAGCTTTAGTCAAGTTTAGGCCAACTCATTTATACTAAGAAGTCTTCAAGTACTGTTCTGCAGAAAGAAATCCTTTGTATATCCTCCTAATATAAACAGGGTATCAAATAGCTGTAAAATTTATGCTTTTGTTAATCAAATATATAATATTAGAATTAATAGAAATATTTACAAATACACTTAACACTTATATACTCAACAGAACAGAATACACTCAAGGGCACTGGCAATAAGTCACGTTTTGTAGCCCTGACAAATGCCACTGCTCAATGTTTCGCTCCCCTTGCTCTGTAACATAAAGGGCTGGTGATCAGACAAGAGCAGCTACTGCTTTGGTGCGATATGGCACTACTCTTATTTGGGCTTTACTGTAAAAGGCTTGGAAATTTTCACCTTCCCCATTTGAAGCACACTGTTCTAATTCTTTCTACTTCATTTTATTTTCTTGAAAACCAAGTACAGTAAAAAACAGAACAGTTCCAGCTTTTATTAAGCACTACCTGTACCACAGTTTTCCAGCTACAATAACATAGCACTGTGCTTAAAAAAAAAAAAAAAAGTTATTCTTTCAGATTCAGTTGTCTTCAGAATCTCTCTTGGGAAATTGGTAGGCACTATCTGCTTCCGAGGAAGCTCTAAGATAGGATGGGTTAACAATTCCTAAACAACCAAAGTTTTGACTCACAGTTTGTCTCTGAGCCTATGATACATCATGAGGTTTGCTGCCTTTAACTACTGCAACAGCTCCTTGCTGGGCCACTGCTGTTACTAATCAGGTTTTCTGGAGCGTCAGAACATTAAATTTCCAGTGATGATTGTCACTGCCACACTTTCAGCTATGCACCAGTCATTTATTACAGCTTCACAATTCGCTAGCTGAGAAAAGAGCAGCAGATAGTCAGCTTTAAATTGACAGAAAAACAGGACCAAATATTTTTTATATTTTTATGGAACCACATAATTTTTTTTATATATTCTAGATGATCAGGATGCTTGGATATCATGTCACAAGTATAAAACCTTCCTGGAAGAAAGTGAGAACATGAAGCTTCACTACATACAGTAGTATCAATATAACCACCTCCTCCTTCACCACCCACTCTTCTGGTCAGTAAGTCAAAGCAACTGACTGGTCATTAAATGACTCAAACCAAACTTGCTCTGCACTCAGCACTTCCTTCTTGCTTACTAAGCAGAGAAAGGAAAGCATAAATTTGGAAGGGAAGTGAGCACCAGGGAGCAGCCATTACTTTCTAACAGTGTTTCACAATCTCTCTATAATACATGAGCTGACAGGGGGGTCAAAGAGCTTTGATAACATATCCATCCCTCTTATAGTTTTCTCCAATTTGACTTTTTCCTCTACTCCTAGCACTTGTAATTGTCTTTCATCTTTTTTGTCTGTATGCTAAGAACTGTAATTTTCCTTCTATAATTTATTCTTTAAATAGCAGCAAATTAAATGCAAAACTACAAAACAGATAATACCTGGAGTTTATTTTGTCCTACAAGCAAAATGTGGGCACCCAGAACAGCAATTTCTCATCCTAGAGCATATTATCAGCTGGCATTAGCTTTTGATTAAAAGGTTAGTATCAAGTCAGCCTAGAAGTGAAGATACATTGACCTACTGCTAACAAATAGCAATGAGCAAGAAAGTTCTCCTATGACAAACAAATGAGTTCTACACAATATTTCTAAGACTTTTTGTGAACTATAGAAGTGTTTATTGATGTTTATCACTTCTCCAGAAGGTATTTTTGTGCTTTGTCCTGTGATGAAAGCAAATTTGGTCTCTCAGCAGCTCCGTGTTAGTACTTTTCCAATTGCAAAACTCTGAAGTTTTTAAAGTAAAGTGGGGGGTTTATGGTGTTGCTTGGGTGGGGGGGTGGAATGCTCCAAAAACCTGCTGGGGGGGGGGGAGGGGGGAATATTTCTAAATATCAAAAATAAAAGCAACCAACAATGAAAGCATGCAGTACAAGTACTGTAGTGATGACTTGTTACATTTATTTTCTTTGACAGCCCATGTTTAAGGAACAGGAGCAGCTTCCCCACTTTGGTTTCTGAGGCTAGAACTTGGCTAATGGACTAAAGAACGGAGCCTAATTATGTCCTTTATTAATTAGAATGATAAAGGTTTGTCACCGTTACCTGAAAGCCATCTACTCACATTAATGTGCAAATCCCACTAATTACTGAATTCTACAGTCTTTTCAAAGAAACAAAGCCAAGTCCAGAAAGAACAGTAAAATCTTTCTCTAACGAGCACAAACATAAAAGATTCCCTTTTCTAATGCGAAAAACCGTCTTCCCATTATCAAGTGTTCCAGTTATTGCATCCTAAGTAACACACACAAAATTAATCCCTGCTTCTCCAAAAGTAGGTGGGCTGTCCATTAACTATTCAAGGGATGAAACTGCTGCTGTCGCTTCAGCTTCAGCCTCGTCCCTGCAGGCTCTCCTCCAGCTTCTGCTATTCGGTGCAACCGCAGAACATGAGGTTACAGAAAGCAGTGATGTGTCAGGCTCGCCAAACACCGTCAGCACATCCACACCGGGCAGAGGGCCTCTCTCTGCCCCAGCTCCACAGCAGATGCAGGTTTGCCCCACCAGCGTTCTGAACCGCTGGAAAGGTTTGTAGCTGCGTTAACGTGGCGGCCAGCCTGAAGTGACAAGCTCTGCTGGGCAAGGAGTCCTCACAGCCCAGGCTCCTCCGGCTGACCTCCGCAACCGCTGCCCGGCCAGCTCTCACACCCCACCCGCCGTGGCCAGTGTTATCAGTCACCTGCATGGCCAATGCTGCAGCAGAGAGCTGTAGGCACTTCTGAAAAACGGCCATAAGGAGCTAAATACTAGAAATTAAAGTGGGGGCGGGCGGGCGGTCGAGCGTTCAGTTCTTATGCGGTATGTTAAACACTCCTAAATAAGACAGCATTTTAAGTGCTTCAGATGAAACCGTAAAACCAGTACACAACAATAGTTTTCTATCAGAGCCTAGCCCAAAACGTTTATAGTCACAGTGACTTCTTGCGCTTTGTTTTCCATGGAGAAGGAACCGAGAAAAAGCCTCAAAAGCCATGATGCTTCCTTGCCATGAGGACTCAATGGGAAGTATCCTTCCCTGTCAGCAGGAGACACAAGCTTAGAGCATTCTGCTCGAAGTTGTAAAACGTTCTGATGCAGGCTGCAACTTCAGGTGGAAAAAAAAAAGTTTAACCAGAGCAAATGGACAACATGACATAGAAAAACGACCAGGTTTACATTAGCAATAAATGACATTGGAGAGAAGTGAACCCTGACCTCCCAATACAGAGTACTATACTATCAGTTAAATACCAGATTTATGAACAAACCTTTTGTCAGTAGTTTTGCAGGTCTGACCTAAATTTATATGCAATTCAACGCAACTCAAGCTAAATTTAGTAGCAGATAAATGCATCAAATAGACATCTTCTACATTTGTTTCCCAAATTACCAGTCTCAAATTTGTGCTCACACCCACAAATCATTTTGACCTTTAAGGCGGCAAGCTTGACAACAGCATACTTTACTGAAACAAAAGAAATAAATGCAAAGTGATTTCAAACCTAAAATTGTATATGAACAGCTCTAAGTAGAACAAGAAACTCCTAATGCCTTTGAAGAGCAGTAAGCAGTGTATTAACCCTGTAGTCTGTGGGCATTTTACTGAGCTATTTCAACAGAAAACAGGTCAGACAAACCAGCACTGTTGAAGAAAAGAGAGGGTGATCTACACTACTGCTCCAACCAGTTTTAAAACTGGTTGGAAAATTCTCAATGCATACAGCCCCAAAGGCAAAATAAGCCATCTCAGATGCCCTGGGAAGAAATTAAAAAGTGATATTCAGCTGCTGCTTCTGGCACCAGCCAGAGATCCCCAAACCCAGCCCTGCTGGTACATGTAACGAGAATAGAGAAGAGATTCTCATGACAACAACAAAAAAAAACCCAGACAAAACTTAAAAAACATCAGAAGATTCACCATACAACATTAAATACAGAGATATAAAACTACACTGAGCACCTTAAAATGACAATTAAATTTCAAAGTGTTCTGTGCCTCAAAATGGGGGGAAGGGGGAAGAAGATATGATTTACAGCTCTTTACATGGAATAATTCAATTTTGTCCTGTTGACAACAGAAAACTTTGAAGCATATAATTTTTGGACTTCACCATGGCTTTAAAAAATTGCCTTTCCATGCTTCTTGTATTTCTTAAATAACATGTCTAGAACTGCAGTACCTAAGAAGCAGTTATTGAAGTCTGCACAGCTGACAGTCAAGTTCCTTGTCCAACATACTGTCACTACAAGTCTCACAGGAGATTTTTTCAGAGCAAATACCACTTTCATAGCAGCTAATCAAACTTCAGAAAGCTGAAGTATTTTGAAAGCCAACGACACTCCTTGAAGGACACGGGGGGGGGGGGGAACAATGCAGAAGAGATTTGCAGAAAAGATTTGTAGTTTATTTAAACTTTTGCTCTATGTCAAAACACGCTTCAAATATTTAATTAGTACATTAGACCCTAATCAAGGTCCACGACATCTTTTTGTCACAGTTATGTCACTAAACCTTTCCATATATAGTTACATTTCCTTCCACTAGGTTGTGTGATCTTAGATGAAGAAGCCCTTCCTTGTCATTTCCATCTCAGAGTAAACCAGCCTTTCTTCATGTAAGCAAAGGAATCTGATGAGAAACATTCAGATTAAACCATTAAAAAGATTATTAAAAAGTAGCCTACAGGGGTTAAGTAACACTCTGAGATGATAATCACCTTAGCATGGCAAGTCTCTATAACTGTGCACACTTTGTCATCTGGTATATTGCTGTTGGTATAAGAGACTACCTTATCTCACACAAACTACTTCTAAAACCAGCTGGAGAAGATTGAGTTAAATGGTCATACAACAGTATCCCCTATAACACAAGTGTAAAATCTGGGGAGCTTCACTGCAACAGAAGCCATCAGCCATGCATAGAGGATCACAAATGAAAATGCCCACCTTGAATCACAAAAGGTTTATACTACAACTCTGCCAAACTGCTTTATCCTGGCATTGTTCTTTGTATTCACATCAAAAGTTAATCTCCTTCCACGATATTCTTATTGAATAAACCTGCTTACTTTACATATACATGAATGTTTTTCAACTTTATATCCATGTTTCACAATATGTAATTATTATTTTTTACTTACATGAAGTCCAGAAGTTCGACTTACTAGGTATTTTCTCCAACAGATTAATGCCAAAAAATTAAGTAGCTTTTACAACAGTTTAAACTCCTCAGTGCAGGTCTGCTTGTTTCATGTACACAAACCCTTGATTCTGGAACTACAAGAAGCCAATGAACCAATAGCAGATTACTTACTGCAACACCGATGTTTTTCTTTCACATTTGTTCAGACTATGTAGCTATATGCATAATCTTTTTAGTCTGTAATGTTACATGCATATTTTTTTCAACTGGCCTATCAAAGCCACTGAAAGTGGTTATCATATTTATTTAGGATACAGAGATGTAACTTCTTGATAATATTAAGAGATATTACTGTCTCCAGTGCTATTGGTAGGTAGTCCTGTTCTAAAAGGAAAACCTCAGAACATGCAAAAACACCTAAATATCACCTTAATGTGTTCCTTAAAAAAAAAAAAAAAAAAAAAAAAAAAAGGAGCTGCCGATAGATACATCAAGTTAACTCTGGCTGGGCCACGCTAGCTAGGTATAGTAATTTTAGAGACTAGACTCAACAGTGCACACAGAAGAGCCAAACACTGGAAACATTTCATTTCTAAAACCAACAGAGTCTTTGAAGCCTGCTTATGAAACACTAGCATGCTTATTCTAAATTCAAAAGCTTGCCTAAGAAGCGAAACATAAACACATAACTTCAGTAACAAAAACTCGGTAAATTACAAGGGTCATTTTCTCCTTCCTAGTAGCAGCAGCAGAAGACAGCAGGGGTTGAAGGAGGCAGGTTGCCTGGAGGGGAAAACATGCACTCCTATCTACCATTAATGTTTTTTGCAATGCCTGCACTCTTATCAGTATCTCTTGATATTGGCTGTCTCCAAGGCCTCAAAATAATTGACTGGAAGCTATGTTGAAAGAGTCATGTTGTGTCAGCTCTGTGATAAAGTGGCCAAAGGGAGAAAGAGGGTTACGCACACAGCACAGCCTGGGTTGCAACCTCTGACTCATTAAGAAGCTATTCAGCACTTTAGAGCAATCCACATGAGAGGGACAGAAAATGGATGTCTTTTGAAAGCTAGGATTATACAGCCTCACTGCACTATTGTCATCCAGCCTTGCACCATAGCTAGCCTCTTTTAAGTCTGTTTACCTGGAATTGTTGGGGGGTGGGTGTGGGGGTGTGTGCGTGTGTGTGTCAGTAACTCTTCCGCAACGATTCTTAACATTCTTAGCAATGAGAAGAAAAAAAAAAAAAAAAAAAAAAAAAGACAGAAGTGTTCAGCAACTTAATACGCAAGGCCCTACACAAAACCCACACCTCTTTAGCTACCTGTGTGGCCACTGGCTCAGCAGCAAGGACCCAGGTGAAAACAAGGCTTTACCAGCTCCCAGTATTTTCACCAGCAAGTTTATTATATTCACAGTGTTTTATCACTCAATGATTTCAACTTAAAACAGATTTTTTTCTTTGATCCAGTTTGCACTGCGATTTTCCAGCCAGACACCTGACCCAGAAGACTAATGAGCCGAATAGGCTCATTGCAGGCAGTACACATGCAACAGCCTCTCACTGCCCAAACCTTGGGATGAGCCAAGAGCATTCAGAAGAGACAACAGCTTTAGTATGCAAAGTCAAAAGCAGCACAGGTTGCTTAAGTAACACACCATTTTTTGTTGTTATTGCTGTTTACAAGCCACACTACTAAGCCTCATACTGAATTTCAAGTTCTTCAATGAGCTTCCACTTTCCTCGTTCCAGTTCCTGGAAGATGAGTTTTCAAGCCTGGTCTCTGGCATATAACCTAAGCATTTAGAAGGAGAAAAGAACTCAGAACAATAGCCCTGATCATGTGTTATTGCTACCACGTCTGATGTGTATCTTTTGATTGATTTCAATAAAATAGCTTAAAACAACTATTCTGCAGCTTGAACCTTGATATGAACGCAACACATTTTTGTCAAGTTGCGTATCTTATTCGAGTTTAGAGTAAGGGTTTTACATTAATGCAGCTTAAAACAATTAAGGCCAAAGCCTTAAACATTGTATATAAACATATAGATGAGTGCCTTTATATGTATCTAATTGACAGAGATACCAATACATACATTCACACATTTCCAACTCATACCTTACCATTAATAATAGAATTTTAAGACCTATGGGACAGGACCAAAAAAAGGCTGTATTCATTCAACAAAATCACCATCTCCAATTAGCATAAGAAAAAAACCCCAGTTAATAGTAACAACTTCACAATAGCATTGAGTTCAATGACAAAATGTTTACAACTGCTATGTCTATGTATCATTGAGGTGTGACAAATTCAGAAGACAGATTCCCAGGATATCTCTGTTCTAAACAGCTGAGGCAGTTCAGTGTAAAAGAAGAGAGCTCAAGATCCAGCACACACATTCAATCATTGATTGACTAGTGCATTTGCAAGGCACTCATTTTAGTAATTAGGGTGGGAAGTCCATTAATACACTGTCCATTAAATAATGATCTGTACGCCTAATGGCTAATTGGGAAGGAAAAAAAAAAAAAAGATTTATTGTGGAAGGGATTCAAATTCAAGTGAGCAAAGGAAAAATACTGAACATGTTACAGCTAAGGTAAGTTTTGTCACAGAGTTTTACAAATAATCATTTTGGCTTACTTTTTTTTCTCAAATGCATGCTTACTGGAAAAAACATATTTCAAACCCAGAAGTTGAACTAACACCAGATAAAGCTATTTTGCAAAGGCCAAAATTGTCTTTAAATATTTAGGACAAGTTTTATAAAACATTGTAAGATCACAAGATTCCTTTGTGGGTATTTTAAATAGTCAGCCAGCATTTCAAATGCTCTCACCAGAAGTGCTCAAAAGCACTCTGTACAGATGTTCAGTATTCATTACGCATTTTTATGTCTTTATGCATGCTATATTATAGATGAGAATTGGCACGAACAAACTGAGTAAAGACAAAGCCAATAAACATTAACACTGTTTCCTGCTCTATGGGTGATTATACATCAATACCCCTGTACTAGTATGATTCAGGACATAAGGGATAGTAAGGATTTGCAGCACTCGCAGCTGCATGCAGCGCTACTCCCTCAAACTCCTGCCCCTCCAGCCCCAGGGTCTGACTGTGCCCTTACCTCTTTTGGGCCCAAGGGAGGGCACAGGTTCAGGGCAAGTAATGCTCACTGCCCCCCTCTCTGGAAAAAACACTGATGTTTGCCACGTTGTGAGGGGCCTGAGGATTACGCCGAGACAGAAAGCAAAGTAAAAGGGCGGGGGGGAGGGGGGAGAAAAGCAGGAAACCAGGAGGGTTCCTGGGTTCCTGAAGGCCCACTCACAAAGCCCCCACGTTACCCATAGCATGCATCTTCAAAGCCCGTTCCTGTTGCCTCCTCACCCAGCAGGGATGGCAGCACCTCAGCAGTGTATTTGGTATTGGCGCTGTGGAATACTCCAACTCAAAAGACACTGTTGTGACTGTGTACCACCACTTCATGCACTCATATAACCCTGGTAACAGCAACTCCACCTGGAAGCCAACTGACCACATCATCTCTTTCTGTGGTCGAATAATCCATTTTCAGCATTAAAATTTTACTCGGAAGAATAACGCAGGAAAACAAAAATGCATTTAAGCCAGCCTATTGTGTCTAAGAAAATGAACTCATTTAGTAAAAGTTCCTTCAAAGCCTAACTCACATACCCTTAAAAGCATGCAAACCTTCCCAACAATTTCTATCCATAACCAGGTTCTAACAAAGCTGTCTCTTTGCAGCAGACTAGCAAAGAGAACCCCAACAAAGGATTCCATCCAGTACCAGTCTTAACAAAATAAAAATAAAAATGCTGCTTTGCTTAGTGAACATGACTTCACAATTCTCAACTAAATAGAGTCGTTTTAACTAGGAAGGGAAAGAAAATTAAGTACCATGACAGTCCCCTGCTACTAAAAGCAAAGAGGAACTAGAAGCACACCGAGAAAAACATCATCCTTAACTCACTAGTAAAAGATACAAGACCGATTTATCTTTGACATGACGGACTACCTTTTCCGGTTAAACAGCTGAGTCCACATGACTGTGAAACACGGAGTCCTATCTTTAAGGCTCAGGATGAAATTAAGATAGATATTACAAACTCCAGATCAGACTTGGCCAGCTCTATGTATCTGTTTTCCATATTGCAGTGAATACATCACAGAACAGCTAACAAAGCAAGCTAGTTGAAGTCTGTTGTATTCCCATTAAGCGTAATAGCGAGTAACAAATTTCTCAAGGGCCTGTGCAAGCCTTTCCCGAGATGAAATATGAATTACGGGCTCATCTTCATGTACATTTCTTCAGCTTTCATCTGTATAGGATTTACATTCATTAAACACCTACATACTCAAACTTGAGAATACAGTCTTTTAAGTCAGAAGGGTCAAGTCATAAGCACGCACATGCAAGAGCTATGCTCCTCCCAATACAAGCAAGGGTAAGATTCCTTGAAATGTTTTTTTTTTTTTCCTTCCTATATATAAAGCTCATATTAAATGACAAGCATAACTGTTTAATATATAACATGACATGCTTTGTTCTATAAATGACAAAGAGAAGTATTAGAATGTGCTACTCTGACAACAATGTAGGAATAGACAAGAAAAGCGTAAGTTTGAGAAAGTAGTACAGGATAGAAAAAAATTATAGAAGTCTGGAGGCAATGGGAGGAAATGCAGAAAACCCACATGAAGTACTAAAAAGACTACCTTTATCACAAGGGACAGAGTAAAGCCTTGAACTGCCAGTATGGGCAAAGGGAGGGAGAAAGGGGGAGACGACAGAACACAGAGGCTTTTGGCCTGAGTAAAATCAGGACTTACTTAGTCCAAGTTTATTTTCAAATGCTCAACTGCAAAAAAACCACATCAAAATTAATATCAATATTATAAATCAAAAGTTAGGCTCAGATAAGGCATCCTTATTTTTCTATGGGGAAAAAAAACCAATACTCACAACAGTATTCATTTATACTGGTATCAGTTTAAACTCATACCAGCAGGATACACATGAACTTTTTAGAGATCACTAGTCACTCAAAGTTATTTCACAAGCTCAAAGCTTCAAGCCTATTAGAAAACACTGCAAGCATACAGTATATACCGCAAAGGCAGCACAGATATTTTTCACTGTTCTAGCAAACTCAAATATTAAGCTAGCAGGCATCAGAATTATTTTTCCATCCTGATTTTTTTAATATATCTGAACATATTTTTTTTTAATCCAAAAATCAACTGCAAGGAACAGGAACTGGCAAAGTGCAGCAGGCAAGTGTTCTTGAGAGAACATTAAGTACAAGAAAAGAAAAAAAATTCTATATTAAGAAACTGAAATAGCATGTTTCTTCATTTAGAGAATCATCTTTGTTTTGAAAGTGCCCTCTACTTGTATTCGTACAGTAAGTGATTAAACTTAAGGGAGGATGTAGCCCTGAAACAAAGACAAACAGTACTTGAAATCTAAGCCTCTCGGCTCTTCAGAAAACTTTTACTGTGTGATGAGCCACTCCTTCCCCCATAGCAGGTATTCACCTCTACCACTGTCTTGTACATAGTAATCATCTAGGGTGGTGTTTTGCTTAACATTTCCTTCTCAATGAGCCTGAAGGCTACTGAGGGCTGGCACCAATACACATTGGCCACTTGCAAATTTTTTAAGAAACCATTGTGGGGGAGACAACCCTATGCTAAGGCTGCAGGCACTGGAGCTGTGGCAACAAAAACTTGTGCAGAAATGTTGGCACATTTGTGGAGCCTCCAGAGTCTGGCCAGGTGACCAGACCAGACTTGATCTGAGAGGGGGAATCCACACGCAATTCCTGACCACCCAGAACAAAAACCCCACAAGGCTTCAACAGCCTCTGCTGCTGCTGCAGTACAAATTTGCAATCTGAACTTCCTAAAGTCCCTCTAGATCCTTCTGCACTGGAAAGGCAGCTGTGGGTGCTCAGCATCCCCCAACCCTGGCCTCCCCTCGGCCATCCCTCCAGCATCCATAGCCTGTACCCTCTCCTTCACAAAGAAGTGCCACTTTGCACAGTGACAGAGAAAGCAAAGCATGCACAGGCCTGAATTTTAACCTACGATGATTAATCCTACAAAAACCAAATTCTAAGTTACTGAACACGTGTAGAATACTTCACATAGCTGCATCGAGAAGAAAGGCTTGTAAGCAAGTAATGCTGCACTATGCTGGCCACATGCAAGCAAGCTGTCAAACTCCAGCACCGAGAAAGCTTTAATACAGGCAACAAATAGCAGAAGGCTGCTATGTCTCTGATAGAAAATAAATTGGAAGCCCATCTACCTAAATGCAGTTAAGTTCAGTTTAAACTAAGTTACAAGGTTTGAAGTTAGCCACATTTTGTGACCCTGAAGTTATTCCCCATCAACTTTAATACCTGTAAATTGTAACTTGTAAATAACCAGATGCAAAACTAGACTAAGTCGTCCATTTAGATCTTTATAGAGAGGCCTTGTTTTACTTAAGAGTAAATTCTACATTCAGATGGTAACAGACACACAAAACTGGGGGAAGATTTTCCAAGTGACCTCAAATAACTAGGTTTACAAATCTCATCTTCCACAATCACTATCACAAAGTTTTACTTTAGATATACTTACTCCATAAGAGGAAGTCTGTGCAATGTAAATGCTTTCTAGTTTTCTAGAGTTCTGTAAAAGCTGTCTTAGGCCTGATGGAATGGATCAAACTACACAAAGAGCATCAACAGGACAGGCAGAGGAAGAGCAGTGACTTCACAACCTTCACCTTCCCTGAACACTAATCTTGCACTCAGCTGATTCACCCTATTAAAAGGCTGCTCTATGCAGAAAATGATACAAACTATTGTAAATGAAGGGGTTGACTACACACTCACTTTTAATTATATTGTGCTAACCCAGAGTTTGTGAGAGCACACAGCCCTAAGCACAGACCCACTCCACTCCCACAATCTGTGTACTGTATTGCAAACTATGACCTAACCCGAATGGGTCCGCCTCCATATACTACATATTGCTGCTCCATGAGCATCCACCCTGCTGGTGCTTTATTTAGGTTTTGTATTTCAAAAAACACGTTAGAAAGAAAAAGCATGAAAAAAATTGGTAGGGGTGGCTATGTGGGGGGTGGGGTGGGTGAAGACATTTAACTACATCTTCATAATTTCATACAATTATCTTTCCAGTGTGATTAAACAAACTTTTACAGAAGCTTCTGGCACATCATAAAGGACTAAGCTGAACAGACAGTAACTCAGAACACACATGAAGACATCCAAAGTGAAATAGATAAAGATCAAAGAATAATAAGAAAACCCATAGTGCCATTACTTTGTCACAACAAAAAAAGACACCGTTCTGGCAGTGCCTGAAGAGAGCCCCATTAGAGTAGGGGTCATCCTGGTGCCAGAACGGATACCACTTGGAGCAGTAACATCTAAGGGAGCACGGCCCCTCTGAACAAGGCACTAACACACAGACAGGAGAACATGGAAAAAGCCCTCACCTAGCAAGCAACTTCCCTCAGTCATGGAAGCTGCTCCTCACTACCACAGAAAGGATGCAGGATCTCAAACAGGAGACAGAAGTTTTCCATCTTTACTATTAATGTGAAGAATTCTGCAAAACAGTTTCCAGGAAAAAGTCTCACAAACTTCTGTGACAACCACCTACCTCCCATTTGCCTTACTCCCACTTATCTCCCAGCTATGCTATTCGAAACTGGGGACAGGCAGGCAGTATAATTAAAATGCACCTTCTGATAGCAGCACATGTAGAGTTTTCATCACCAGTTTAGAGAGAGCCATGTAATTTTAAGCTCAGTGTTTCTCAGAAATATTTTGACTAAATGCAAGTCGCTGGGGGTGGGGTGGGGGAGGGAACCCAAAATGTGCCCAACTATACACTCTACAACACTTGCCACCTTCACATCACCATTCCCAGGCGTTAGTTAAAAGCATCAAGACATTAGATTTTGATGTATCTCCAGGAATAGAATGTAATTTCCCAAATCCTACCATTTTCCAATATTTATTACAAGATGTAGAATTACTTTCTTTCCTTAATTTAAGGATTCCATCTCATAAACACTGTTTGACTAGCAACATACGTGCTATACATATAATAGTGCATAGACTCGACTAGCTTCCAGTAACAAAAAATAAAAGGCCTGGCTTGATCAAAGGTTGTTTAACCCAGTGCAGTCCTTTCCCACCTCCAGGCGCACACACATGCTCAGCTGTCATCCTGCTTCTACGTAATACCCGTTGTATACTGCTTCAATAGTCCAAAAGCAGACTATCCAGTTCCTGCCAAGGAATCCAGCAGAACCTGGGGGGGAAAGAGCTAGCCCACTGGCACTCACCATAGGAAAATGACGAAGCTCTTGCTGCAGACCGTTTCCCCCCAGTTTCTGTCAATTAATCAACTTCCAAGGCCTTCCCCATTTCCTTTGACTTATCTAAAAACAAGCAAACATATTGACTCACAAATATGACTGTATCTTCCCCCAGGAAACCAAAATCAGCACACTAGCGTTAATGATAAGAAGCACTGTGAAGGGGCACTGAGAAAACTACCATATGTCAACAAGCACACAGTCCCTTTTTCCATCATTAATTCAAATTTTAAACAAGGCTGAAGTGGATGAGTGCTCAACAACTCGCTGAAATTACACTCACTTAAAATCTGTCACTATACAGAATTAGTAGAAACGCAAATATTGCTTCCATCTTGCATGCATACACATATTGGCTTAAGATGGGGGTAAATCAACATCAGCCAATTTTAACAGGAAAGGTTTAGTGACTTGCTTTCCCCTCGTTCTAAACAGCATTCTGAAATTCTGCCAGAAAATACCTAGAGGCAAACTTTCAGCATGTTTGCTATTAATTCAATTTAAATTGTCATGAAATGTCACCTAAAAGGACCTTTCTCTTCTACAACAAAAAAATCCTGGAGGATTAGGAACAGTTTTGTTCCTATGTTCCCCACAGAGAGGAAGAGGAAGAATCACCAGTAAAGTAGTCTCACTTCTTATTTTAACAACCACTAATGTAAGTCAAGACGGCACTGACATGCTTCGACAATTTTAGGCTTTTCAAAACAGAAGGAAGCTTTTGTTTAAGAGAATTTTGAATGAAGTAGCTACATACAAATAATTAAAAATTTTCTTATTTGTTGAGCTCAATTAAATACCAGCTTGCACTGCTGCAGCTTCTTCCACCTCCCTCACTGTCTCTTCTCTATTAATAAGAGAAACCAACAGATGGAAAGTAAGTTTAAAAATAGTTTTCCTACGTAGTCTCAAGAAAAGCGAAAGCATTCGATTTTGCAAGATAGAAGATGATATAAAAAGAATATGAAAAATGTAAACGGCATTCAAAATGTGAACATGTGCAATGTTGTGTTTTTAAGCCACTTATACAGAAATCTGCCTCCAACCAAAAATAGCAAGAGCATCACTGTAAACTACAGCCATTCAAACCAAGATTACTATACTCTACCCACCCATCAAGCTGCTCCTACCCAAGATACTTAGAAAATAGAATGCACAATTCTGAACACAAATCTCAAATAAATTAAATCTGTACAGATGTTTCTACAGGTTTGAAGTGTCCTTAGTTCAAACATTAGACACGTGTCTAAATTAAGTTCAAGAAGGCCTTTTAGTACCAAATGAGTACCTGCAAGACTGTTTCTCACTGTTTGTTCAACCCAAAGCTAACACACATAAATTACAAACTTCCCTTTGTCAAACCCTGAGCCTATTTTAGAATTTCCATAAATAGGTATACCTACTTTCAAGACACTATGACATCACTATTAAAGCTCCTAAGGAAATTCTGACATCCTGCCAGTGACTACTAAGGTTGACTGGAAGCCCAGTGCACTATCTGCAAAGACAACAGGCACATAGAAGGGGAGCAGGAGGAGATGGGGGAGAAATGCTTCCTTTTCTGTGTTAGAAAAATAGGCAATACTTTAGCTGAGTGCTTACAAGGCCAGATTGTTCTTTCATAATTTCTGTTGATAAAGTCAATACTATATACCTGGCTATATTACTTCTCCTCCCTCCCAGCCCAAACTTCCTTATAATCCCCATGACATTCACTCTAAAGCTGTGATCTCTGTAAACCTCATCGCTTTTCTTTTTCCTGCTGATTCATCCTTTTTGTTCTCTATTCCAGACAACCTGCCCTATGAATCATCCTCTTTTTATTTCTGTCTCAAAAAATCTTGCTGTTCCAGTTGTCCACATTTCTGGGGTCTGCCCAAAATTTAACACCCTTATTCCCTACCCTCAAGACACAAAAGAAGTTCATGCTTTATCTCACACACTCCCCCTGCCACCCATCAGTTGTTTTTAGTTTATGAAATTCAGTGTATCAATACTTTAAAACCTAATTAGAATGAGGGATTGGGATATACAGGTGTCCTGCGGCACAATCATTCACTCCAACCCACTCCCTCCTCAGCAGTGTTTAAGCAACACATCAACCACAAACCAACAGGGGAAGAAGAGTTCAAGTCACATGAAAAGCTCCCTCCCAACTGCTTTCAGTGCATGCAAAGATGAAAAAACACATTATCACCACCATCATTTAAATTGAAATATTTATAAATATGAATAAGAACTAAAATCTTTACCCCACAAGTGGTCCATCACATATGTTTTTAAACAGGCCTGATGTTGCATTGAAAGGCTATGTTACATTTGTGTCCCCCACAAAAAAAAAAAAAAAAAAAAAAAAAAAAAAAAAAAAAGACAGTTACAATGATGAAAGCTTAGCATCAACATCCTGGTCTGGTGTTCTGTTTTTTCTGAGGCTTTAAACTGACTACAGGGAAGGGGGTGTTGGGTGGCAGGAGCATTTTGTTTAGAAAATATGAGTTGGTTCTAAAACAAAAAAACCCCACATTTTTTAAAAGTATCACATTTTAAAACCTGGGCAATTCAAATGCTCAGGCCATTTGGACCTTGGAGATTTTGTCAGTCTTCTACGCAAGACTGCAGCCAGCAAGTGTTTTCCACATTTTTCCAAGAATTCTTTTAACATTTCCCAGTCTCTTGGAGAACAGTAACAATGTGCTGCTGCAGGTGCCCAGACAGGAGAACAGCAAATAGCAGTGACAGCCCAGCTAAAATGAGAGCTACTGCATTGCTTTATATAAAAGTTAAATGGAGTAGTCCTAGATTAACACACCACCATCTCTGTTATCCTCTCAAATATGATAATCCCAGACGTTTACAAGCAATTTTTTGAATGAATCATGGCTGATTACTCAAAATTCCTAAAATACTTTGTCAGGGGAGGACAGAAAGCAGAGTGTTCAGTCTATTTGATACACAACCATAGCAAAGCTTCAGGTTTTCCTTTGAGATGCACCTTTAGGTGTGAATGAGAACACAAGATATATACCACAGAAGATCAGCACTTGCTTCAATTCTCAACTAAAGTTTAAAGATATGAGAAATTTACCACCAAGTGATCTTAAATCTCTTCAAAGTGCCTTAAATAATCTGTCACACGGTTACATCCCAATATATTGGGGAATTTCTGCCAAGGTAGGTAATCTTGGTGCCTTTCTAGGGAGAGGACATTTGTAAATTAAAACCTTCTAAACCTTTTCTGTTGTCCATATGCTGATGAAAGGATGCTGTACAATACTGGTAAAAGCATGTCCACATCTGCCAGCTGCAGATGACCTCTAACTTTCTGGGACCACCGTGGCCTCCAAACACAGCTTTGCTAACTTGAGCAAAGCTGCACAGGGATACAGTAATTTTTGTGAAATAAATCAAGCATTATGCAACAAACATTTATCACACTTAAGTTACTTCCTCTACAGGCAAATATATTTAACTACAAAGTTGGTTTTGTGACTATAATTTTCTTCTCGTGTTAGCCGGGGTGGGAGGGAAGACTCCCCAGGCAGAGAAACTACCCCAAGGTAAATATATCAAAACAGCAACAAAATGGAAACATTTGCTCCAAACTAGCTTGTACACATACTGAAGAGCGTGCAATAGCTACTAAAAAGGAAATACATTGTCTTCAACTATGGCCTAATATAGGGCTTCAATGAGTGTTTCCAGTGCATCACGCTATCGCAGCCAGTTGTGATCTGGTCCCGCCCCTCAATCTATTTAAAGATAAAAAGACATCAAACAAAAGTAACACTGGAATTACCATTCAGTATCTCTAAACTCATGTAAGACTGTATGATTTGCAAGGTGGTATGTATTTGTGTTTTGAAAAAGACAGCCAGGGTATTTGCTACCCAAAAGCTGACAGTTTCATTGTAGTGCCACAAAAAGCACTGCACAATCAAATGCAGAACAGATCAACTTAAGGACAGTCCTTCAGCCTTGAAAATTTGCTTTAATTTTTTTCTGTTTGTCAAAGCAGACACCTGTCTTTTACTGAATTAAGGAAGAAAAAGAAAAGACAACAGTTACACAATATTTAAATCAAGAGATTCTATTAATTTCAGATAAGCTTGAAAGATGCATTTAAACAATAAATGATTAGGCAAGGATTAATTCTGATCTCTCCAGCCTAAGCATATCACCTCTCAATGACCTCATTAACTCAGACACACAAAAGCTTCCACAACACTCTTCAGCCTTGTCCAAAATGGGCAGCAGAGAAAACAACCTCATTCTAAAACAACATTAAGAGTGCTGTAGAGTTACTGCAGAGGACCTACTCCAGTCCACAAAAGTATTTGTCGTCTGCAATGAGATAAGTAGTCAAGTCATATCCCAAGTTATGCCCCATGGGCTGAAAATCAAAAAACACATTTCAAAAAAAGGATAAATATATCTCATATGGAACCAAGCAGAAATCCAATGAAGTAAACATTATAGTTACTTGAAAAAATGTAATAAACATTTAAGTCACTGTCATACAACTTTAGTTGTCTACAAAAAGAAAGTTTCCATATTCCATCATAAAACATGACTACCATTCACCTTTAGGAGCACTTTTTGATAAGAAGATACTACATGCCTCAGTCCATAAATTTTTCTGAATAGTTGTGTTACATACCAAAAAGCAATATTTTTTGCCTTCCTATTGCTTCCTATGTGCCATAAACCTCCAAGATTCAGCTTCAGATTTTTTAAGTGCTGCTAAGAATCATTCCATGGAAGGGGGGGAAAAAGTTTTTCGAACTTGGGTCTGCTATCCCTCTATTTCATGACAAGCAGGAAGGCTTATCTGGAGAGCATTAAGATATAAGGAAAGGCAGTTTCTAGTGAATTAAAGAATTTGTTCAGTTCTAGAGAAATGTAATAGAGACTAGTTTTTACTACTGCTTTCTAAAGACTTGCTTTTTAGTGGAAAGACACTAATATAGAAACACTTCTCAGGCAAATAAAAAGAGAAATAGGGACACTATTTGAGGCCAAAAATATAAACTAATCAGACTATTCTATTCTTCACAGAGAATACAACTACACTAACAGGTTCCTTTTTCACCATATATCCATTATCTGTCTGTAAGCCTCTAGTCCATACACCTTCAAGCGAGAAGGATAATGCCACTGCGTATTTTCTTGCAGGTTTGAACACTGGAGAATTCTGAACTCAAAAATATTTGGTTTTTCCTAAATGTTTTTTTTTCAGTCTAGAAGGGATTCAAAGCCAGACTTATCAATTAAAACTTTTTCTCATTCATAATAATCTTCATTTGAAGCAGCTACACACAGTATAAAATAAAATTCAATAGCTGAAATAGGGGCACAACCTAATATATATCCAGTGGTGGAAAAAATATTCTCTGAATTTTTTGTGTAGTTTGAGAACTGCAGGTTCAGCAATATGAACAGAGTGTTTGCAATACTGAGATCAAGCCCAGGGGGTGGAGGAGTAGACTCCCTCCCCGAAACATACTGTAACATGTATTATGGTAAAAAAAAAATAAAAAGAAATGCACATATATTTATTTATATAAACACACGTGCTTTTGTTAAACGAATAGAGGAGCTGACTTGGAATGATATTTAACCTAAATCCAACCACCTCTTTTTCATTAAAACTCTGTACTTAAATGTCAGCTGCAGCGCTAAAGCCTTCTCCAAAACTAAGAATTAAGTAAATTCTCAAAAACATCCATAACATTATTACTTTATATATAATTCCCTGAAAACAACAGGTATTTCAGGGAAGAAAAACTGCATTCTTACTCTCTTTCCTATTCATCCATCCTCATCCTATTTAACCTTTAGTGCTTCCTGAAGGAGCAATTGAGTCAGTATAGGGGAGTGGTAAATTTTAAAAACTACTTCCATTACCCCTAAGTGCTCTAACCTGTCTCACCTTCCAGGAGCAAGGCATTCACAGAATACAGCCAAGCCAAGGAAAGCAGGCAGCTGGCACCTGCTACAGTGAGGGGCTGCAGTTTGACCTTAAGGCTGCTTCTTGGATCCTTTGGCTCCTTTGCCTGTTTGGGAGCACTCAAAACTAGACGAAATTTTCTTAGTAAGTGGTGCTGAGAGGCTGCATCCACTCAGGTGTGCCCGTTTTTCCACGGCTACATATTTTAAGCTTTAATACAGACCACCACCCAAACACAGCCCTCCCCACGCACCTCCTCTCCCAGGAAAGAGGATGCATAAAAGGAAACCTGTGAAATAAGGCTTACAATTAGATTGGAGTGTTGTTTGGGTTGGGTTTGGGATTTTTTGGGTGAAAAATAAAAAATCCAACATATTGAGAGACTTAATATTCTCTCAAGTGGATGAAGAAGGGTGCAGATTCCTGCAAGTAAACAGGAGAGACTAAATCCTCTGAAGACAGGCAGGACCTACAACTGCACAACAGAAAGCAGCCTGTATCAGCAAAGGCAAATAAAACTAATGTACCAAACCTAACTGCTTCCTGGGAAAAAGAACATTAAAATATTAAGGGGAAATATATCTGCAAAGCAACTGCTTTTGCTACATTTTCTATTCACCAATACTATGTGTTCTATAAAATACATCTGAGAAGCCATTTTTAACCAAACCATCCAAAACTCAGAATTACGAACCCATTAGTAGACCAGATACTACTCATTTAGGGTCAAAAGATGGACAGCTAAGCTTATAAAGCAAGCATACCTGTTATCCTTTCATAAGGAAGCAGAAGTGATTCAAAGGACTTAAATGAACAGAACCTGAACCTTGATCCACTTGTACATGTCTTTTCTCCCAGTATAACCCTTTTTAGCCTCTCTTCCTGTTGCCATGCCTTCATTTTTCCACTGATTTCATTTAAGCTTTCTTTTTCAAACAGTGCAAGCCAAGTTTAGTATCATTTATTTCTTGTAACTTTTGCTTATAATTGCACCTATCCTTTCTGATATATCACAAGCAAAATAAATTAAGGGGGAGCCAGAAACAGAGATGAAAAGTGAACAAGTTAAAATCCTAGAACATGTGGGGCTAGTCAAGAACAGACCTCTTAATTAGACTCTCACCATCCTCCAACAGCGTCCCAGTACATATGGTGGGAAGAAATGAAAGGGAGATTTCTTTCCCTATTGCTCCAAAGCGATACAATCACTGTCAGCCAAGAAAAGAGAATGCCTGGTTTTGATTCCTTCACTCTTCCAAATAAGCTTGGTAAAAGTGTTGAAAAATAATTCAACAAAATATTTTTCTTTTACAAGCTACTCAATAAACAAAAATATAAAGAAGAAAGGACTGCACTTGGGAAGGAACTATAATACCCATACACTTCATACATTTGTATAAACACATTGTAAACCCTGCCAATTTAAGAGACACTTCTTCTACCACCCACAACTACTTCCTTTTATCTTATCAGAAAAACAGCTCTTCACCGCTGTAGGCTAATTACACCATCTGTTTAGCCCCAGTACAGTAACACTGAGACATGGCACATTAATTCCTTAACTTTCCCACATGGAACTGCCTTGTGTTGCCCTCGTACTGGCAAGACACAGGCTGGGCAGAAGGTGGGGGTGGGGGGGGTGGAAACGAGCCTCACATTATTTGTATTCCCTCTTCCTCCACCACAGCTCTGCTGCCAGGCTTCACGGGGATTTAAGCAATCTGACAACTTCTCTCTACCTCACCTCTGTACAATAGTGCCAGTTGTCAGGATCAGCAATGAAAAACATCAATCATGGGCACGCACACAAAGGAGGAGGCAGTCTATGCAACTTAGCACCGCTTGTATCAAGCACGCTGCGTCTCTCCACAGCGGTCAGAAATCGCTGAATCTCGAGTTAAAGCCTTCCTTGAGAAACAGGAGATATACAGCCTTGCGTTCAAAAGCAGGGTTTCTCCAGCTTTTGGAAAACAGAACACCCCCTTGCACCCCTTCCACTTCTCTAAAGCAAACACACCCTGGCCCATCTACTAGACTAGACAGCACACAAACTACCATCTGTCCCCCAGGTGGGGGACACTACCCAGTAGGTACCACATGTGCTGGGAAAGGTCTTCACAAGATCCCCAAACCCTCTTCTTCCCCCCCCACCCCCACCCCCAAATAAGGCAGAACATTTAAGAACATTGCCACTTCAAATTCCTTGTTTGCTTTTCCCAACTAAAAATAAAACAGTCACTTTGGGGCACGAAGTACTTCAGGAGCAGGCAGACAGCGCAGGACTTTGTCCAAGCCCTGCACTATCTTGCTCAATGTCAACAGCCTGGGTTCAAGAGTTTGCACCTTTCCACTGAAGACCATCATTCCCTGCTCCCTCCCAGATCCATCAAACGATAAGGTTATTTAACTTCTATCTCTCAGATAAAATTGCATAGAAAGCCATTCACCCAGCTAATATCAACAAGTGAACTGAAGACTGAACACATGAAGAAGGGAAGCAGAAGACATGAGAGGGCAGCCATCTCTGCATGGCAGCAGTTACATGCAGCAGCCTCTTCAGCTAGCAAAGCTTCAGCAAGAAGGGAACACTTGTCTGGATCCTCACAACTTTTAAGGATTTTCTTTTACAGCTTTAAAAGTTAGAAAACTTGTATCTAACTTTAAACACATCTGGGATGTTTTGTATTTCCCTCCCCTCTTCCCCTTTAGAAGCATTCTCATTTGTAACGCTGTGATACAAAATCCCTATTACAAAGGCACATTCCAGTTTAGAAATTGTTTTCATTAAAAAAAGTACTTGCTACTCATAACCATTACACCAAAGTGAAAGAAAAAATCCTTACACATTTATCACTTCACATTGCTCAGCCAGATAGTTTTATTAACGCTTATTTATAGATTCCTGTTTCTGCTATATGTCATAGGCTTAGGTTTAATCTTATTTTTTGGTTTGGTTTTTTTTTTTATTGTTGTTGTTTTTTGTCAGGTTTTTTTTTAAACAAGGCATGGTGGAGGCTGGAAAGGGGAGAGCCAGAAATAAGAGAATACTTCATCTTACAGACACTGCTCAAAAGGACATTTCTGTTCATCTGTAGAACAGCAAAAGCACAGGTCACAGGGAACAAACTGGGACACAGAGGAAAGGAAGAAAGCAAAGGTGAGTTGAGCCCAATTACTGTCAATATCTCTGCCCTCAGCTCCCCATCAAAAATCAACACCAGGACGTGTGGATGGGATATGGACAAAAATAAAACTATTACATGCTTTCTTTACTAAAACGTTACACTTACCTTTGCTTATCATTTAAAATTTAGGAACAAACTACACAGGTATTCTTAGCATTCATACAGAAGTTAGAAACATCACTACATTTCTCCTGACCTTTTTAGCAAAAAAAAAAACGACTCAAAGGGGAAGGAAAAAAAAAAAAAAAAGCATTAAGTTACTTCAATTAGGTAACTGCAAATGAAGAAATGCTAAATGCTTGGCCAACACCATCCAGATTTCATCCCACTATTCAGTAGTGCCTTACACAAACCTTGCCTATGCAGAACAAACCTTAATACAGCCACAGCTCAGTGAAACTACCAGAGGAGGAGGCTGGCTCAGATTCAGGGACTCCTAGGCAGTAAGGTCAGGGATACACTGAGCAAGACACTTCATGTAGCACTGCACTTGTTTCTATTCTCTGAGGCGCTTTCCTATCATTGACATAAAAATGTATAGCCCAGCATTCAGTGCTATGACAGCCGTAACTGCCCTTCCAGCTCATGGAAAAGTACCAAACATCAACACTAGCCCACGGAGAGGAGGATCTCACACAATGACTGCTGTCATTTAACATGTTCCCTTCCACTCATGGTCAACAGCAAGGCCAGGGTAAGTCATTAGGTAACTTTATTAACCAGGCAATCCATTAACTTAAGTTGTAGGACAGAAAGTACATAATCTGTATTTATCAATTATGTAGAGGTGTTCAGCAGACTCTTTTCCTTTCAAAAGCCATTTTGACACCACAAGCCTGAAAGTGTTGCGAGATTATCTCCAACAAATATATGAAAAATAAATGCTGCAAAACCAAGTGTGTTCCATAACGTAAGAGAAAGTTTACTAACTATCCTATTATTTCTCTTACTTCCATTTATAACACAAATCTTTATAGTTAACATAAACAAAATATTTATATTTTACTAGTAAAATAACAGTTGTGTTTGCT
The DNA here is from genome assembly GCF_023638135.1 of Falco biarmicus. NCBI lineage: Eukaryota > Metazoa > Chordata > Aves > Falconiformes > Falconidae > Falco > Falco biarmicus. The sequence goes on along the minus strand of NC_079293.1, from coordinate 56,621,236 downwards.
TAAGAGGCAGATCCCTGCAGCAGTGCACCCTTCCCATATGTACCTCCCATTTGCTCACAAAAACAGTCCACACACAAATCCTGTAGCCAGTATATACTTGGTATAAACCAGGTATCCCAGCATCAGTAATTCTTAAAAAAAAAAGAAAAAAAGAGAGAGAACAATTCTTCCCCTCTCCCCTTCGAGAACATTGTCATTCAGAAGTAAGTGAACCAAGGCAGTTTTGTTGTCGCATAAACTGTAGCTCATTAAAGCACAAACGAAACTCGCTTTAGTTTTACATGAAGAAAGGGATTTATGGCTTGATGAGAAACAAATTGCCAAAAACCCCAGTGCAAACTTGCAATCTAATTAAACGCCTTCTGTTACACATAGCATGAAAACTACCACCACTGGTTTTTATGCCTATAAAACCACTCTTCCTTCTAACTGTTATTTACCTCCTGTTGACCAAGTGTAGAAAAATGCTGGCATGCACCCTCCAGGATTTCCACAAGCTCCTACAGACAGTATAGCTCTGTGTACTGACACTCTTGTGCTACCTTGCAAAGAAACATATCTATATCCCCAAACAGAGAGGTTTTGTTTCTGGGTGGCACACATCTCTGGCATTAAAAAAGCATTGTCAATAACTTAACTGCCTTGTTATGTCAAGTGTAATACATACCATCAAAGGTTAACAACATAGACCATTTCCTCTCACCCCAAAAGCTAACTAGAGAAGTCAAACTTCAGAAAGATTATTCCCTTGAAACATTTGGCAGTCATACAGTCTGATTAAGTAAGTATACATGGAATGCTAAGCATCTCTTTAGTATTTCATTATCTCCCCAACACACAGCGCCATACAACACGTAATCTTGCACTGCTTGATTTTGAAAGCAAGTATCCATTAATATTTGAATTTAAAACAGAACTCAAAATTCTTGACAAAATATTTGAACTGTACTTAAGCACTGTAAAGTATCAAAGTCTCTCAGTGAACCAGAAAATAGAAGAGAAATATACTCAGCAGTGAAAGCAGTACAAGTCTTGATGCTTTTCAAGATTCTGTACATAAAGTAAAATCCTACCACTTCAACAGCAAATTTTCACTCAACATTATCTGCTAGCGCATCACTGAGTCTTTCAGGAAGACTCCTTTCAGAAAAGGTACAATAATTAGGGTTCAAGGCAAAACACAGGAAAGCACTTGCCAAATTTCTACAGTCCTTAGAATTCAAACACCTATCATAGAAATGCATATTGAATTATGTTTTCCTACCTGGAAAATAACACTCAGCCTTGCTAGTAGCCAGACATTTTGGTAACAAGTCAACTAAGACAAGATAGGAGACACTGACTTAGCGTAGGCATCATAAAATTGATTGAGGACCACTAGAGAAGGGAAGGATTTAACAAACAGCAATGAAAAAACATCCCATTTGCTGTTGTTCTCTGAGATTATGTTAAGTTTCTATGCACAAGAGTTCTCTAAGCTTTTCCTACTGGCAGCAGTACCATAACTCTTAAGTATTAAAGACCTTTTGATGAAAACAAACCTAACCATTTTTTACAACAAACAAATGTATGCATCCTGACAAAAAAGATTTGGTAACCTGACAAGAGTCAATCTAATCTAGTAACACTTCCTGGCTTGGAAAGGCCACCAAAAAAGGTTGGTTTTAACTACTCTGAAAGTTTAAACTGTCAGTAGCGGGGAAAACGCCAAACAAAACACAAAAAACCCAAACAAAAACAAAAAAAAACAACGCAACACAAAAACCAAACCCCAAAAAACCAAAATAAAAAACCAACAGCTAAGCACAGCATCAGTTCTTCCAAGAAACAAACAGTCAAAATCATCTTCCAGTAATCTGGTGGAAAAGTAACAGGACAAGTGTGACAAAGACATGTGAATTTACACTTTAAAAGCAAATCCTCACATGAAATACTGTCCAGATACAAGGCTGTTTTAAATTACCTTCTGAGAAGTCTGAATTTACATCACAGATGTAGCTACATCAAGACTTTGTAACACCGAATTTTTTGTACACATTACAGGTTGCTCAGAAGACTTTTTTTGAAGCCACACACCATCCCCTTCTGCTATCACCACTACACTTATTTCTTCACACCTCACATTTTCTTACATATGAGGAAGTAGAGCTGTAGTTACTTTATCCAAGCACACTGGTGAGATAAAGGAGAGATTACAAGCACTTAGAAACATGTGTTAATGATCACTTGCATTTTTTTCCCCCCGCTGTGTTTTACAAATCAATCTTGTACTATAAAAAACATTCCATATCTAAGTATTTTGGGTCCAAGAGGACAGACACAAGTCTTTCTGCTGACACCTATAACTATCATATAAATTCACACTATTTTTCTCCCCGTTTTCAATGCATCCCAAAGAACTTGAAAGATATTTTACCCAGGTTACTTTCTAACAGACCTCCTTCCCCAACCATTTCCTTAGTAGACCACAAAGGCAATGCCATTTTGTATTTGATTATGGAAGCATCCAACTGTTTTTAAACCCATGTCTTCAAATAACCTCCATTTCACAGCTGCAATAATTGGGGGCACTGCTACTACCCCCAATGCAGGATCAGGCACAGCAAGTACAGTCCCAGGCCTTCCCCTTATCTACCGCTGCCGCTGCTTAGTAGCTCCTGTTCAACTTCATGCTACACTGCAATGAAGAAAACAGTTCCCAGTGCTTCTGTTCCTGCTTCCTCGACTATCAATTAAATCCTATTTCAACATGTTGGACTCGATGTCAAAGGTCTTTTCCAACCTGAAAAACTCTCATGATTCTGTAACTTAAGCACTAGGTTCTTTCCACATGTATCACAACATACACAGAGTTGATAGTTGCTACAGTCATTGGCATGCTTTAAGTTCGTGCCCTACCTTATCCTGTGGCAACTTGTTCAAATACCTATGCCTTTAGCTACACAGGGAAGTTGGAAATGAAGTGCTGCTAAGGAGGGAGATAAAAAAAAAAGAAACTTAACTTAATTTACTAATCATTTCTTTTTACCTGAGAAAGTTATATAGAATTCAAGCTGTACTGATCCACAATACAAGTTACCACAGATATGCAGAACGCAGTGCTTGGCAGATGCTGCCCTTTCCCACTACAGCACCTCTCTGCCTCTCAGACAGGTGAGTAGAAAGAAAACCCTACATATTTTTTATTCAAGCCTATCTAGTGACAAAAACATGGTTGGCTTGCACTTCCCTGATGCCTAAATGCTGAAAGCAAACCCAGTCAGGGCAATCTGAACACTCAAACAGAAATTAGCACTTACCTTTAAACAAATGGGACACAACCTAACCCACTTGTACTCAGTAATTGCTAGAAGAACAGTCAAACATCAAATGCAGTATCAAGGCACAATTCCCTCATCCCACTTTTTTTTTTTTTTTTTTGTGTAAGCATGTAAACATTTAGAATTGGCCTTTTCCTCTTCCAAAAGGGCATCACAATGAGGAACAGTGTGTCTAGTACTACATTCACAGTTTGAGGTCTAATCATCTCTAATGACTTTATTTTGGCCAAAGCATTACTACAGCTGTGACACCAGAATATTTTACGATTTGAGAAACTGTGATTCTAAGAGCCTAAATTTATCCACAAAGCCTCAAACTGACATTTTGACCCAGTAAGATCTTCTGTATATTAAATCATCTCAAAAAAAAAGAAGAAGAAAATCAATGATCTTAGTAGTTGTTTTTAAATATTTAGGACTAGACTCTGATCTTCACGATTTTGGTTCATTGGTGGCAACCCAGGATACCAGTGCAGCTCCTAAAAAGAAATATTACTTTTTAATAGCTCCATTAAACATGTTTCAAGATACAAAATAATTTTGCAAGGCCTGGGGGAATGAAAAAAAGAGGAAAATTGTGTTATGTGAGAGTCAATTATGCTATCTGTGAGGCAACACTAGTGCCTCTTCACTCTCTAAATATCTATACAGAAGGCTTTCATAACTGCATTCTGCCTTGAATTTTTTGACAGCACGTGTTTATTAATTGATTCCTCCTCCTAGACTCAAAAGGAAAAAACTAGAGGAAAAAAAACAGGTTTTAATAGTTCATGGTATGTGGTATCAGAAAAATTTAATACAGATTTCAACAATAATATGATAAAAGTTTATTGTAAGGTTGGACATCGCGTTATCCGCTAGTGTCCAAATGTGTTTGTTTACACAAGAAACCTTTTAAATTGTAATTTAGTATTTCCAGTCATGAGAGTGACAGTGAGATTCATTCATACTTTCCTTAAAAACTAAAACAACATGGGAACTCCATGTGTGATTGTGCTAATATGGCTTCTGGGAAGAGGCTACTCACAAAACCAAGAGGATGATTCAGCCTCTCTTTGTGTATTTGTTCTTCCATTCTTCAGCAATTAAACAAATTTGGATTAACCATTTCAGCATTTTGCATTACCTCATTTTCCATGTCATATGTCAATGACTTTTGGACTCCTGAACCAGAACCACATAAGCAGCTTTGACCTCAAAGTGAAAAGCCAAATAACCCATTACCTGTATGTTTTCATGAAAATTTACTGTAAGCAAATTTCACAATAGTTCACCATAGTTTTGTTTAGTTGCTTTTGTCTATTGAAATTAAGTCTCAGATTTACACAAAGTAGCTTTGCTACACCCTGGTCTCACATCTATGATTACTGAAAAAGTAGTTTCTGAAGACTGACAACATTTGAAGCAAGAACGGCAAGTACCTTCTTATCTATATTCATTACAAGAATTAAACATCCCAAACCTCTTACAACAGTTATTACAGAGCAACTGTATAGGCAAGAATAAGTAGTCTCATTAACAATTAGTCAATTTTACTTAGCAATCCCACAAAAGCAAATAATTGGCTGTCAAGCTAAGCATACCGGTTCTCCTTTGAAACTATGTGACAGAAGTGAAATAACTGCAGTCTACAAAAAAGGGAGATTCTGCCTCCAAAGGTGTTTTACCAAACTTTGTCTTAATCCTCAAACAGTTCCTCAACTTCCCTGAAGTCACCAAACTGAAATACAATCAGATAAATTTAGACTGTATTTTGTATGCTTGAAGACCATGACTAAAGCCATTAAAATACCTACAACTACCACTTCTGATTCCCAATTTGCAATATTCACTCATCCTGAGCACAAAATAATGGAAATAGCACAGGTTAAACTTAATTACTATAGATCTGAATAGTTAAAATTTCCCATTTTATCAGGAAAATGCCAATATTTTCTTTTTTAATTTCTGACTGAAATCATGGCCTAAATCCTTCTTAATACAAGATGTGATAAAAATACATCAGTATTTACAGCTACCCTATACACTCTTACATCTTGGCATTTAAACCACTGATAATGGCATCTCTCCCTCTAGGAGGTCTGCAACCAATATGACAAACGTATCCTATTGCAGCAAGTCTTTATAACCAAGCAAATACAGAACTCTCAATTAGATGATCTGCCACCATATCTTCTAATGCATTAGTTGCCAAATCTGAATAAAAGGAAATCAGTGACAAGCATTCAAGCCTGTCAAGACCTATACACAAGTTGCATTTGTCTACACAAGACCTACACTTTGGTTCTGGCAAAGCCAACAAGCATAAAAAAGTATTATCCTGAAATGGTAGCCCTGTCCTCAGACATCCATCCTTTCATGGGCATCAGAGAAGTGATACGAATGATCAGGACAGAAGTCAAAATCCTCCCCTCCTGGCAGCAATACACAGTATGAGGAAACAACAAGTTTTTATTACACAATAAGAACAGAAAACATCCTTCGGGCTCCTTCTCCACCAGTACCACCATGTTCCCAGTAAATTTCCTGATCCCATAAAACCTCCTATGTTGGGTTTGTTGTTATAAAGAGGAAAGAGCCACTTACAAACAACACAAAGCTTTCCTTTTGTAGGCCTACAAGTTCTTTCATGTTTTTTATTAAGGGAAAAACACAAGTCACGTACATGCAAGTACAGAACAGCAAAGTCATCTGAAAGATAATCACTGGGAGTAGACAGCTCCAAGAGATAGTGAGGAAGGTGGCCCGATTTCAGCATACCTGACTCTACATACTCTACACCTGGATTGTGGACTGCCAAGCCTATCTTCATCACTGGCCCTTGGCTGAGTTAATAAATCACTTAAGTCTCATTTCCTAATCTATATCACAAGAAGAACAAAGCTGAGTGTTCCCTACACCAGATTTTCTTAAAGAAACAACTTTTTTTTTTTTAAAATCTATATTTCACAAGATTAGTGCACAAGCAGCCAGGTAACACCAGAGGATTTGAGAGTTGGAAGGTGGAACTAACATCTGGAGATTGTATTCATCCAACTGTGATAAGTAGCAGCCAGACTAGTCTCCCAGACTCCTTCTTAATCCACCATGAGTGTAAGTGGACTTCAGCCTAGCTGAGGATTCCACCAGAAGCAAACATTAATTCCTTTCAGCAAATATTACATCTGTGTTGAAGGGCACAACACTTCCTAATGCTAAAGAACTTTAACCTTTTCCCAAAAGCCAGCCTTTAGTCACGGCTATTTTACAAATGGAATCAGACAATTTCCTTGTTCTGATAATCCAAGCATCAAAAGGCTTAACTGCACCGGTAACAGAATGTGTAAAGTTTCCTAACTCTTGCTCAACAATTGGCTCAACAGCAGTGATGCTATATTAAAGATCCCACAAATTTTAAAAATGCATTTTTAAAGCATCCATAGGAAGGACAAGCCCATTACTGGTATACTGAAAGATTATTTTTCAAGATCCAAAGATTTTAGCTTGAGCACAGAATGGGAATCTGATTCACTAACCAACAAGCTAACAAAAGTCTAAGAAATACAAAGAGAAAACTCAGTATTTAAGAGTACCATCAACAACATTTCTTGGTTTATGCTTTCTCCATTTTATAACAAGCCCGTGAACCACATGCACAGCATATACAAGCACCTTTTTGACCTATGACTCATCTTTTGTAGTTACAGGGAGATAAGTATATCTACACACTCAGGCAATTGTGACAGGTATTTCAATTCTATTGGAAAACATTCTGCTAATTTTAAAGGGTTGATTTATACAATGTAGAAATCTGGTTCTAGGCTTCTTTAAAATTTTCTAAGCACTATCTCTAGTGGGACTAGCCACATAGAGCACAAAAGAAGCAAGGGGAAAGAGACACAGCTTGGCGAGAAAAATAAGAAAAAATAAATCAGCAAGCTAACTGCTGTTAGCCCTTAGTTATTAGTAGAATAGCCATTAGGTCAGCTTAATAGTTAGCTATTCTTCAGTTATTCCTTGACTAACATAATTAAATAAAATTCAGAGCAAGCAATTAAAAACCTCAACCCAGTTTGAAGCTGACTTCAGTACAGAACTTGAACCTGAATACACTTTTCTTTCCAGGTATCTTCCATCTTCATTCCTTCCAGGTAAAGAATGTCTACTGCTTCATCACAGGCAGAATGCTCTCTGCAAATCTACATCCAATGATTAATTTTACATATTAACATAATGGACAGGAGACATATTTGGGGGTGTGATGGAGTGAGGGCAGGACAGGGGGAAAGGTCTTTTTTCCTAAATGGAGGTACCAATGCAACATTATTTTCCTAGCTTACCATCTATATAACTGAGGATGATAAAGATATATGGTCTACAGTGATAAACATAACTATTGAGGCATTCCAATTCATATACGGATTGTGTTCACATTTTTTTGTTTTGTTTTAAAGATTTTTTTTATCTGTTCAAAGATGCAATTTAAAATCAGTAATTTAAAGCTAAACCTTAACCTATAGGTAACAAATTGCTGCAGTCTGTTCCCATATATTTACACAAATATGATTGACCGATGCATCCAGGGTAGAAAAGGACATGACAAATTAAAAGAACTATTATTCAAATACACAACACCAAGGTACTTCCCAAGACAACATTTTTGAAGGTTGCATAAACTTTTTTGCGAGTCTTCCAATATCACTCTAAAAATCTGTATCTAAAGGTACATCAGAGGTATATCAGACTTCAGCCCTTCAATAATGCATGTAATAAAAAAATCGTTTAGAGGAGGTGACTGAGTAAGGTCACAGTAGGTTTGGGGTTTTGTTGGTTTGTTTTACTAGAATCAAACTATGACAACAGTTACTTTTTGGGTTTTGTTTGTTTTTTACTGATGAGCCCTCTCTTTTTTGTTTTACCTTGGAAATACAGCATGACAGAACAGTTACATTTCTGACTTAATCACCTGTTTCACCTCTCAAGTAACACAACAAGCAATCTTTGTATGTCATGTTTCAGTATACATCACTTAAGACTATAAAATTAGTGCACCATAATAATAAAAAATAGTATTTGGTCAATCAATTTTTCTACCCATTATTATTCTAATTTCACTTGTTTTTTAAAAGGCTGTTAGAAGCCATAATTGGAAGGCTCTCCTATCAGGTACAAAAGTAATTGTTATCTGGACTATCTAATAAAAGCCTTTCAGTTGCAGGATACATACAGCTTATTGAAGTACACCTCTGTATTTCCATATACTCAAGACTGACAAAAGCAATCATCTCCTGTAAGTTGCAATCAAATGTCTGCTGCTCTATAGCATGTTTTGCTGTACTGTGCTGTACAACACTCTTGTTTACCGAAGTCACTCTTGTTTTCCATTAATTTGTAGACAAGAAACTATCTCCTGTGCATTACATTGTCAACTACCTATGATTCTTGGTCCAAGCTCAAAAAATTTTAGGCTTACCATATTTTAAAAATTAAGTACATCGCTTACCCTTTTCAAAAAGATGAGCAACACTAACACAAATCTTTTTATATTTCAATGGCCTGAGACTTAACTGATCACAGAAGAGATACACTGTTTTCAGCCATTTCATTACATTGCTTCCTCTGTCAGGTGACAAAGCAGAAACATTGCTGACAATCCTTGAAGACTGTCTCTGGAACAAGGTATAGTCTCTCTGGGATTAAGTTTTAAACAACTTTACTTCATTTCCTATTACAATCAACCAGCTTATATAATAGATCAAAGTACAAATAACAGGATGTCAACTTTATGTTGCTTGGTTACTAAGCACCATATTTTTTCATATTTTCACAGTGACTAGCAAAGGAATTTCAAGAATTCATTCTTATACTGAGACATGCTATCGCCCACCGATGAAACAGGCCTGGTAATCCCGTCTGTTTACATGTTCTGCTACATACAACAAGCATTTGAATTAAATTCTTCTAAACGGACTATGGTAAACTTTATTGGAAGAGAGCTACCACTTCACTCCTAATTCCATCAATTTTTTTCTCCTTTTAGGAGAACCAAGAAGATTGGGACATACCACCAAACACTGTTGCAAGCACAGAATAACGCAACATGACCAACCACAGAACGATTTGTCTGATTGCATTGTAAACCCATGTGTACAGGGTTTTCCATATATTGGGCAAATATGAAAGCCAACTTTACATACCCAAGGCTTAAACCTACAGAGTCACCCTAGTGGCAATAATTTTGTGGATATGTTAAAAATATTTTCTCAAAAATAGTGAGCTACTTTTTCCACTGAAATAGTAGTTGAAGTGACAAATATGTGGACATCCTGTCACCAAATGTACTAAGAATAACTAAGACTGCTCTGCACCATCTCGCTCTCGGCCTTTCTTTTTCAGAGATGCTGAGTTATCACTCTTCTGATGTGATGCTGTCTGGTATCAAAATTGCTGCTTCTTATTGTTTTCACACAGCTGAACTCCTACAGTCAAAGAGATCTGTAACTATATTTCACCTGTAAACGTAACTCTGAACTATGAATCCTTTGGCACTAACAAGGCCTTCTCCCTGCGGCTGTAGGCTCTACAAGAAAACAGTGCTCTACAACTAAACTTCACTTTCTAGGAGACAGAACACAGCAGATCTACTCTGCCTCCACAACTGATTCCAAGTATAATTTTGCCCATTTAATTTATGGTCTCATTAAAATCTGTGCAACATGTTTTCAGCAGCCTTTAAAGCAGCACTGATGACTACGAGTGGACTAGCACAACATTGGCAAATGCTGCCATGAAGTCTTCTCCCAGGGGTTAAAAGCCTTTCAGTGCTCCCCTCCTCTAAGTCACTCACTGCTCCTAGGCTTTGAAACACACAGATTTGTGAATTCACTAGCTACATACTTTCTCCAGGTTTATGAGAAACAAAACTTTCTCACATTCAGTGGTAAAACAGACTCATCTCACTAATAATGAGAGCAAACTATGGCAACTTAGTTTACAGGAAGCAAAAGGCAGCCCCTACCACAAAACCTTTTTAAATAACCCTGAAACTCTATGTTATTCATCTCATGCCAAAAAATGAAGTCACTGCATACACAGATAACCCAGGTTCTTGCTTTAGTCCTCCCTCCATGCTATGAAAACACTTCTGAGGATATTCTAAACTGGAATAAACAAAAACTTGATAAATGTTTTGCTCCTTGCACTTCATGAAGTATGTCTTCAGAGAAAAAGTACCTAGGTATCATTTCACACCCAAAATATATTAAAGTCTCCAAACTCCATGGCATGTGAATATGGTGAATATTGCTGAACTAGGCCATCTTCGGTTTAACACTTTTTCTCCACTATCTAACCCAGGACTGGTAATAATGTCTTGAAGGAACCACTTGCCCAGCTTAAAGGGTACATTACCCTTCATAGCACAGTTTGACCTCTTCATTTGTCTCTGAACTCATTCTGTATATGCAGCTGCTCTTCATGGCAACTACCTCCTTTGATTAACTGCTACAAAAGCCTCCATCAATAGGATACCTTTTCATCTCGTATCTTCTGACAAACTTTCAAAATCTTTTTACAGTGGACTGTACCCTCAAGGTCTGGGTTTAAACTGCACCCTCCTTGTTAACTATGTTATAATTGCTCTCAGCCAAAACCTGTTTTTCTCCTAGCACCAGAGCTCCACTAAACAATGCTGACAAGGCATTTCAGGACTGAAACATCCTGGCAGGTTCACTACAACAGTGTAATGCTTTAGAAGGTCTTATTGCACAGGCCTGATTAGTTCAAAACACTGCACAAATATGTGTAGCATCTCCCTACAGGCACATCAGAGGTCACAAAAATGGTCCTTCAAAGTCCAAGCTTGCCCTTATTAGCATGCAGCTCTGTGTCTCAATACCACACAATCGTTCTATTTATACCCTAGGACCTCTTGCGCATACTGGATTAAACTCCAGATACAACCCTTGAAAATGCCAGTCACTACAAGCATCAAGAAAAAAAAAAAATAAATCACAAATTCTTTGTTTTGATCTCAGCTGCCAGCACTGAAACCAACTAATGTCTATGGTACATTTCCCGTACACACACATCCACACCAGAAGGCTTTGGAAATTTTCCAGTCATGTCTCAAATACATACTCTTCTTTTTTGTTAGTGGCTGCTGATAATAGCCCTCAGCTCAAAATTTGTTTTACTGGTAAAACTTCTCTATGGGCAGTTTTACCTTCATGGTCTTTGCTTCTACCCTGAAAGTTTCATCTGGCCTAAGAGCACCCAGAAGACCATCTCTGACCCACAGAATTCTTCCCAGTGGCTTAAAAGCATGTCTCTTATTTTTATCAATTTCACTAAATTCCTTAAAGTAATTAGAGTCAGTTAGTATCCAGCTTTTTTCCCCCCTTTTAAAAAAAACCTTAATTTTAATTTCTCTACTTGCAATTTTGCATACCTCCCTGTAAAGAAAGCTTGTTTTCTTATCAAGATTTGTGGATGTCCCTTATCAATTGCCAAATTAAATTCCAATTTAAATTAAACTAACTTCTCACAATATTATTCAAAGCCTTGCCACTAGGCATTGTCCCTCCCAGTTACATATTCAGCTAGTCCTGAGAAGCGTGCCAATAACTACAAGGTTTCCTTTTGTGGTCTCCTAACCTAACATTACTCCTTGTACAGTTTTCTAAAGGACAGTTGATGGTCCTTCTGAAATCATCAGCAAGATTCATATTTAGAAGCTGCTGAGAAAGAAGTTTGGAAAATACAGCTAAGGAAAAAAAGCTGCTAGATTATTTTCCTACTTTGTAAAACAAGATTACTAAGGAAAACAAAATCCTTCCCCCCCCCCCCCCCCCCCCCAAAAAAAAAAAAAAAGTTAGGGGACTTTTTTCCAGCTGAATAGTGACTGCAGCTCAAGATAACCATGAAGTATTCCTAATACCTCCCTGAACTCCCTTTACTCCTTTTCACAAAGTAGATTCTACATGAGCAAGACTCCTGAAAACATCTACTAAAGATGCATAGAAAGTTCACAAAGAGGCCTGTCAGACTTGCTGTACTATACTAAGTATAGAAGTATTAATTGGTAAGTTTTCAGGACAGTAACTCTTCCCTACAGTGTGGAAAACAAACATAAATAACAGTCAAGAAAATAAGCTATATACAATGTCTACAATACCTGGTACATTTCAACTTCTGTTCCTTCCTATCTCAGGCTTCCCAGGCAGCAATATAAATGCAGTTCTGCTTTAAATTGTTTTAAAATAGTTGCAGGCTTACTAAGTGCAATATAAAATTAATTATCGAAGTGCAACATAGGAAAAGTTGTACATGAATGCATAAAATGTTTGTGAACAGATCTATGGAAAAGTTACTCTTGAAACACTAATCTTTCAAAAAAAATTTAAGTACTGAAAACAGATCTAAATTCCTTCCTCTCATAAGGAAGTTTCTCACTGCATTTACATGTCAGAAAACACACAAATTCAAGTGCAGCAAAGCATTCCACAGCTGCTGGTACAAAGGACACGCAGTGAGTGTTAAGCATTAAACCAACACAAAGAGCAAATCGATTTTCCAGAAGAGCCTTTTAGAGCATTTTGGAACTTCAGCATTGAGGGAAAGAGGCAGGAAAGGGGAACCATGAAAACTGAACTGCTTTGCTCTTCTGCAGATAAGTGATTCAACACTAGAGATACAGATGACAGAGAAAACATAAGACATCACAATTATTTAATAACAACAGGTTATGCTAATTATGACTTTGAATAGGAAAGTACTTCCAGAGTCCCAGGAGTCAAACAGACATACTGCTTAAAGTAACATTTCTATGGAAGTTAGTACTGAAGTTATTGTTTGTACATACTGTTTCCTTGAAGTGATTGTAAATGACTGATATCATTTGATATGCACAACTTTTTTAAAAATTAGCGCATGTGGTCCCAATATCTAATAACTAAGATAATTAAGAAGTACTTGGGCAGCCGGAGGGGATGCCTTTGCAATTCACCCACCAAGAGTTGGAGGTCGGCCGCAGCCCCCCCAGGCTTGGGAGGCACAGGCACATACCTGAGGCTGCGGGCGCCTCACCACACCGAGGGCAGCAAGCCTGGTGCCACCCGTGTCACCTCCCTCATGCCCGTCCCCAGACCAGCTGCAGAACTCAGAAATTCGAATTTAGCAGCAGGACAGTGTGATGCTCTCCTTTACCAGGCACATTTGCACAGGGAGCCCCTGCCACCAGCCAGGCACACCTTTGACTGACTGACGGGAGTTGTCACCCTGAGCTGGTAAAAATCACACCCAAGATGACGCTTGCCAGGCACGCTGGGGGCTTGGGAAAGCCAGGGTGCACGAACTTCTACTCGTACAGCACAAAGTAGTTGCACAGGCTTGTAAACTGGTCAAATAAAATTTATGCTTTCATGACAATGTGGAGATAGGAGTGGGAGGGGAGGAGGTATTTCACTGCTGTGTTTCCACATTCAAACTCCCAATTTGAGCTCCATCAGCCTTTTAATAAAACTAATAGGCTTTCCTTTTTTTTTTTTTTTTTTTTTTTTAGAATTTCTTCGCACCTCAGACGCATGAATTCCTATAAACCTTTGGGAAAAGAGGATGCCTGGTAAAATGAAATTCAAGATATTGTAATTTTGCAGGCGATAGATAAGGAATTTAGGGAAGTTCACGGAGCCTTCAGCAGATCAGTCACTACCTGCCCACACCACGCTCCGGCTGCGACGGAACGCACGTGTTAAAATCCAGACACACGCACCGCTGCTCTATCGCCTCTCTCCTCCCTAAGTCTAGGCTTGTAAAAATCTCAAAACAAACAAAAAAATGCCTTTCATGCATACACCACTTAAACAGCGGTTCTCAGGCGCAGAGGTAAGCGAAAGGACACGGGCTGAACTGAACGGGCACGGTCCGTGCGGGGCTCAGGCCCCGTCGCAGCGCCGGGCTCGGGGCCTGGGGAACCGGCGGCGCCGCGCGTGTCCTCTACCGCCACCTGCCGGCCGAGGCCGGGCCTGCGGCACCCGGAGCGGCTCAGAAGGCGGGTGGCTGGGGGGCGGCGGGTGAAGGGAGGGGGCGTTCAGGGTGGTCTGGAGAGAAACTCAAGAGCAGCGAGCACAAAGCCAAACGGAAGGAAAAAAAACAACCCACAAGAAAACCCCAAAACCCACACCAATATTTGAGGGAGTTCGAACGTTGGGTTTTTTAAGTTTCTTTTGCTCCCCCCACCAAAGAGGGTAAAAAAGCCTCGGCGGAGGCCGGAGGAGACGCTGCCAGGCTGAGGGAAGCAGAGACTCAGAGCCTGGGACCTGACCGCCTCAGGCCGGCCAAGTCCCAACACCGCGGCGAGGCGGCAAAGCGTAAGACCACAACAGTCTCCCCCAGACTGCGTTAGTTTTTATTGAAATGGAAAACAATAAAGCATCTTCATCCGCGTCCCCCCAAAAATATAGGTATGAAGTACCTACAAAATTCCTGCCTAAGAGCCTCAGCTCTGCAAGCTGGGGAGAGCTCACCTGAACATTAACCCATCTGCTGACTCATCTTGCCACCTGTCTTCCTGAAGGACCCAAAAGTGCCCCCTCACACAGCATCTTCATGGGTTGCACTACCAGGAGGAGATACCGTACGCTGACAACCTCTACACCTTCCACCAACTTCATGGCTACACGAGATCATCCAGCAGACAGTGTAAACTTCACAGTAGCAGGAAACATCTCCCCCATCCTTCAGATAGGTCCCAGCTTGGTGGGGTAAGAACCTGGAAACACCACGAGTCCCTTCAGGCCCATACTCAAATGGCTAGAGAAGAAATAAGTACTCTTGTGCAAGGTGGGGAGAAACAAAGCATTCACCTCAAGTCTTTTCTTAAGGCTTCTTCTCCAATGCTTTTTAAACATTTTACTTCCTTACACTTGGTTACTGGTTATCGACAAAAAGGATGTGCTTCTGCAAATAAGCCGGGCACAGCTTTAAAGAAAATTGCAGCATGTATGAAGCTTGAAATTCCAAGACAAATTAAAGCTCACAGTCAAAAAATTAATCTATGAAATTGTATGTGCTATGTACAAAAATCAAGAACAAAGTTTTTCTGACACATTTCTTGTGGTTGTACCTAACTGTACTTTAGACTACCACCCAAGACCTTATGTCAACAGAAAGAAGATAGAATTCACATGTGCAACACCTGTGAAATCACACTATTTAAACATCTGGCAAAACATTTATTTTGTGGTTACATTTCAAGTTAATGTTGCATTTATAATTAGTGCACATATAATTACACAAAAGAGGTTTTTTAAAAAAAATAAATTACCCACTACTCACAAAAAAAAACCATTTATAAACATGGTTTACAAGCATCTGAAATTGCCTAATGTTTTCTAGTAACTCCAACATAGGCTGCTTATAGAAACAGATCGTATAACAACATCGCATGCAAAATAAAATGTGACCAACTTTGTTTGTTAGAACAATTTACATGCACTTGCGTGACACCACACTATGAGCAACTCAACTCTACATTCCTGTCCAAACAAATCTAATCTCTTCCTTACAACAAGTGCTCCAGAGCCTTCAATTTGATTTTACCCAAAAGTATTTCCGGGCTATCTTTGGAATGCTTGTGGGGAGGGGGGTGAGGGACCAGAAGGGAGTGGAAGAAACACCAGCAAGTAATAAGTGAATGCGGATTGAAGTTAAACCTTACTTTGGGTGTTGACCAAAAAAATTATGCCACTCCTTATAAATCACTGCTTAGTTAACATTGACCTTCACTAAAATGTTTACAAAGTTAATGCTATCCTGTAGATTCAACCACTATGAAAGATGGCACTTTTGCCGTCGTATGTGCTTGCACACTGGATCATAAATCATTGGCTCATAACCTGCTGTATGTCCGGCTTTCCCATTTCCCATAAAAATTGTTACTTATAATGGGCAGGTAGAGGTTTTCCACTAAGCTTTGATTTAAAAAAAAAAAATAAAACTGAAAATAAAATAATCTCTTAACTCAGATGCAAAATGTAACTTTTTTCCTGCTCACTCTTTTACCTCAATTTAACCTACTGGTCCACAGTTTGCCCTGTGTCTCAGATAGTAAGCTTTTTAGAGAAGTGAAATTAGACTCATTTGTTGTAGAGAAAAGAGCGCCATTCACATTCACAGCTCTACAGAAACAACAAACAGCATGCATACAAATTCCCCTCACAAATTGCTTTAAACAAAGGTTTAAACAAATTACAAGTCTCAATCTGTGCCAAAACTTAGTATTAATGCAGTTTAGGTTCACTCTTTGCTGTCATCACCACTAATAGTTAAGTCCTCAGATTTTGTACTACTGCTCAGAAGTTATGAAACTTGGTAACTTGAAAATTTTACTCCATTATCTGCAAGAACAGATGTCAAATGGATGGGTCAAAAGATACATAAATCAAGAGGAACATAAAAAGCATGTTCTCGAAGGGTTTCTTCCACAGATAAAGTGTAGCAGTCAGTGAAGAGGAAGATTACTTCTTCAGTGGTCTCAGTTAGAGGTTTTCCCACTGCAGACCCATAAGAGAGAATGGCCTGCCTACCATTAAGCACAGCACCAGCACATTAATCAAAATTAGGTATCTTAAAGTGACTACTTTTCAAAAAAGATAAATAGCCTTTGCTTCTAAATTCCAAAGTTTGTAACCAAGGCTTGTAAGCACCTGCAATTTTATGTTTTCTATTGCCTCCAACAAACACTTTGCATTTGTAATGTGTGAGATTACAAAATGCATTTGTGTAAAGTGTGATCAATTTTATTTATTCCTGCCATGCATTCTACTACTCATTTGCAGACATTTTCTAAGAGAAGATACTAAATCCCATAACCCTTATTTAAAAACAGGGAAGATGTAACATCAAATTTCATAGCTTTATAAAGCTATTATATTGATGGCCATGGGAACACTACAAATAATTCAAGTAAATCCTACTGGTCTCATCCTCCTTCTAGGACCTGAACAAAGGGAACTACATAACTTAATGACCAACAAAAATTAATTAAACAGGAAGGGTGAAAAAATGCAGGTATCTCTTCTGAGATCTCCCAGGAGCATTAAACACCTTACTTAGTAGTAGCAGACAATATTGTAAAACTTAACTCTTACAAGATCTAGAGCCAATTTTGACCTCTCAACAAGATTCAAGATGATGACAGTCTAAAATTTTACCTCTAGAAGTAATTTTGTAGCAAAATATTAGTTAACAAGGTCATACTCAAAATGCTTGCTGTTCTATCTACCCAGACTGACCTCACCTACCTCACAGCCCTTTTGCAACTGTTGCCCGAGAGCCCATTTTCTTAGGAGTCCGACTGGTAGAACAATTAATGTTCTGATGAACACTGAGTTAACTAACTCAGAGTTAAGTCTTCAGGCATTATAAGGACTAAACATCAACCAAGCATTGTGTCTTGAAACAGTTATGGGCAAAACCATATTTAACAGCACATGAATATACTATTGCTGCTGTGGAACAGACTGTCACAAACTCAACACCTCTCAGACACATCACAGTGCTCCCTGTCCCTCCTGTAAAGACAGCCAAAAACCAGACTGTACTGACAAGCATAGCAACCTCTCCAAGCTAAGTTTATCTCCTCCCAGAGAACCCCTTTATTTTCCACAACTGCAAACTGGAGATGAATGACTCAACCATAAAAATAAGTCAACACCACAGATTCTAGTTCACCTGCACAATACAGAATGATAACATGAAATCTTTCTACTGTTTGTTCTAGATACAGCCAGCACTAGTTAAACAAAACAAAAAAGTGAGAAGAGTTTCAAATCTGCATCTTCAATTCCACCTTCCCTATTTGCAATGAGGTCATTGGGAAGTTTCTACAAAAGGATTCTTTTCTAAATGCCCTTGAAGCACAAAATATGATTCTGAGCTTAGACATAAGAACATACAATGCTAAAATTTAGGTGATTAAGTCAGGGGGGAAAAAGAGATTTAAAAAAATAGCAGCAGTTGGTCAAAATCAGATACTTGTATATTTACAACCCCAAGGTCAGTACTGAATATGACACAAGTTATTTCCTGACTAATCTTCTACAAAGTAAACTTTAAAGGCCACAGCGGCCAGTGGCAAATGGCTTTTTTATTTAAAAAATAAATAAAATAAACAACAACAGAAAACCCCGCAGCTCTAGTAAATGCAAATGTGGTAACATATTAATGGGTAATACTGCTGCTGGTAACACAAGAAGGCTGTATAGAGCATTCCCTAACCACGTATTCCCGTTAATAGGACTATCAAGATTACTTTAATTAGTATCACTTGTCTGCTCCAACCCACTTCAAAGAGCCAGAATGTCATGGATAAAATCCTACAGTTAGAGACAGTCACAGTTTCTGCACTGTGTAGCTAATAAGCTCTGGGGTTTTAATCGCATGACACTACCCCTCCTTGATCCCTCCAATAAAAATACAGATCTGTTCAAAGTGTTACAGGAGTTACAGCTTGGTTTGTATCTATATCAAGTGGTACATGAAACCCATAAAATACAACTCTGATTAGAAGAAGCAGACTATACCACCACACGACACTGTCAGGACCAACAATTCAGAAAACAGAGCCTTGAAATGACAATAAAAAGAATAAATCTGCAGACAAACATTGGTCATTTACATCTTTAATGCCACCTAACAGTACTACGCATATAATTATAGTCGAAGGATATAATTAGGATGATTTATCTAGAATAGGTAGCATTTTTAAACTTTTATGAAAAAGAAGGTACTAACCTACAATGGCAAACTACAGATGTGCTTTTACAAGAATGCTCTCACTTCAAATTTCTGAACAGAAATCACCGTGGAAACCTTCAGATTGGACTAATGCCATCCAGAGTGATCTCACAGTTACCTTAACTAAAAAAAAAAACCCAAAAAAACCCACAACACACACTAAATTTTTTACTTTCACTATTTCATTAGCCTGCCCTTTTCAAGTCTTTCAGCATGAAATTAGTAACATCAGTAAGAGAATGCCCCCCCTATTTCCCTAACACTAAAAGAGGACTACTTCAGGGGAAAAAAACTAAAATTGCGATAGGAAAAATGCATCCAACATGCTGACGTAGTAACTATAACGTGCTCATGTTTATAAAAAGGTTTCCAGATACTATCCAAGGAAAGTTACAAACAGTCTGACTACTAAATGATTTATAATAGGGGAAGCATACATTTTGAGTCCAGAAAGGGATGCGGATTTGATTACCAATTCTGACCTTTTACCACTTCAAATCACAGAAGAAAAATAGCATTACAACTACAAGCATGCAAAACCTTAAGGTAACATTATAACCTTTGTAAGCAGTTGAAAACAGATTTATTAATAAGTGTCAAAGAGGCCACAGGAGACATAACACAGGAACTAAGGGATCTTTTCATAGAGGGGGCTTACAGAGGATATGGCATTTGAGTTGGTCAAGCCAGCATACGGCTTAATATGGGAGCAAACAGTTTATTGATGTGCATGTAGGACTGGTGGCAACACGCACTGCACAGTGTTTCAGGACGAAATAAATAGCATCCTTTCCCCAGAAGTGGATGGAGGATTCTGGAGGATTTCCAACCTTTCAGCTGCAGCTGTAACTGTGGGGAGCCCACGGACAAGGAGTAGGCAATTCACCCTTGCCAACCAACACACACGGCATAAACTGAAGCCCTAAAAAGCTACCCAGCCATGTTTGATGAGGAAAAAATTGAAAGTTGTCAGTAAACAGGCAGCCAGATGGAGGGAAACCCTAGGGGCACGATTTAACATTGATCACCCTTACCTAGTGGCCACCTCAGCTTTGGCCTCTACCCTTCGTGCCAGTACTCGTGCTCACCTCAGTCACAAAGCCAGGGTTCCAGAGCTCGCCAAGATCAGGGCTTGACCCCGTGCTCCCAGGATTACCGCTGGCCCCAGTGCCTTCCTGCAGCTCAGCACTTCTCCTGGCCCTTCCTTCCACCTGCGTGGCACCTTGGGGAATAGTTTCCTGCTGGATTATCAGGCTGGACTGGCAAACCAGGAACAGGCAGGTTCATGCCAAGGAAAGGAGAAGAAAGGCACCAGGGAAGCGTCAATTCAGGTCAGCTGGCGAGGAACCAACTCCTAACTTTACCTCACTGAAACCAGGAAAAGAAAAACTGCTTGCCATCTTAACCCAAATGTGTTACTAAAATTTTTTTAAGTTTTTTAGACAACAGACAAAACCTACTCAAGCATGAGAAGTAAAAAATACCCTTACTTCCACACTCCATTCATAGAAATGAAGTAGACTTGGAGACGCAATTACCATAACCACCTACTCTTCAGAGCACTAAACTTTTATGTAAAGTTCAGCCCAAACTCTATCCCATGACAGCCTAAAGCTACCATGAGTAATACTGTCTTCCACAGCTCAAGTCAGAAGCTTCAGTCAGTCTCTTCCCACTTTTTTCCAGAGCCTTCAACAGGGAAGTTGGTTACCATCCTCAGAGCAGGTCGAGCAGGAAGGTCACAGAAATACTGAAGGAGACAGGCAAAAGCACAAACTCCTGGTCCCAGGGCAGCCCCACACCTCCTGGAGTTTCTGTTTCAGAGGAACTCCAAGACCCTCAAGCACTTGCCTCCAGGAGCTGGAAAACTTCAGCCTGGCTGGAGCAACTGTCCAACTAGCCCCCCAAAGAAGCACTGTAAAACATCAGCTCCAAATTCTACGTTAGGCCAGACAAATCTATAATCACACGATGGAGTCCATCTTGCAGTTGATTATACCAGAAAAACTGAGAAATACAGCCCCCGAGTAAAATTATTTCAACCTGCCAGCATGAAAAGTAACACTTCCAATTTACTCATGGTTTCTCTCCCAGTTTCCCTTCTGTTTGCATTAGTAAAAGCAACTGGAATGAGTGTGCAAGAATTAGAAAACAAAGGGAGGGTCTTAATAATAATCAACTATGCAAAAATAAGAAAAAATTATATAGTGATACATACATGCACTTTACTGATGACTTCTAAAACGGCCCTTGTCTCACCTAAGAAGAGGAGAGTGAGTCATGTTTAATTCACAAATTTGCTTCAGAGAGGCAGGCATAGCTTCACTGAAAACAGGTATAACAATCTTGCAGCATTGCTTCGGCAACGCTTGAAAGATTTCTTGCTTAATTAAGGCGTTCCTAGAAACACAAAGAGGGAAATAAAAGTACTAATTTCTCTGAATGTAAGCAGATTTTTGAGGTTTTCATCTAACAGTGCCAAATGCTCTATAAAATTGCCTCTCTCTACATTAGAAGCTTGCATCAACCTAGCCTGAAAACAATATTCACACTTCTCATTCTTCCCCTCCTCATTCAAGTTGGAAGTATACAATATCCATAACACATGGCTCCGCAGTGAACTGTGACTTTAACCTACTTACTTGACAACGAAGAAAGCCCCAAGGCCCGCATTTGTAAGAATAAAGCAGATCATACTAATCTGGCTCTAGGAATTTAAAGACTGGTATCATATTGCAAGTGGCTACCCACTTGAACATAATTTCTCCTCAGGTTTTTTTTTTTCCCTACTTGAACTACCAGCAATGTTAATCAACTCATTCAAGCAGCACATATTACCACTAGAGAATCCAAGGAAAGCTCTAGATCCTACACAGGACATTCTCCAATAAAAAAACCACAGAGAATTTAAATTTAATTGGTTTTGATATCCTCTAAACAAACCAGCTTCCACTAGCAAGTTGGAAGCCTGCACACTATATTTGAAATTATTTTACAAATGCAGTCCTGAAGGCTTAAGAATTTTTGTTTCACTCAAAATAGTAAGCCAAAACGGGTTTAGATTTTCTTGGGAACAGGAAGAGAAGGTTTAACTGGAAACCACAAACTTTACGTTAATTGCTTTGGGTAGTCCTGAAGTATTCTCTGAATAGGGTTGCTTAACTTTCCTAAGCACAGCCGATTTAAAAAGAATAAGTAATAAACACCCTTAACAGCTGAAGCATTTTCCCAGAAATCCCAGAGAACTGTAAAAGTTTCAAGTATGTTCAACAAGATTTAACACTGCCAGTATTTTCAAGTGGGATTCAGAGATCTAAGCCAACATTTTATTTTTTTTTTTTAAATCTTCCTCTTACAGTGCTATGTCATGTATCTGAAAAACAGAAGGGGGGTGGGGGGGGAAGCGGTAATCAACCACCTTACTAAACACAATCTCTTTGCTTTGGTGCTTCCATTGTTTGTTGGCTTCTCTTTCTTTCGTTTCCATTAATACTGTGGCTTTCCTATTTAAAAATAATTTCAATAATAATTATTCCTGGATTTTGTAATGGCAAGGAGTCACCGGGAGTGATGTACTTGTACAAAAACCAAAAAAAAAACCCCATAAAACATATCTGAGTCAACTGCACTATCATTTCAATGAGAGATGTTAGCAACAAGGGTGGGGCGGGGGGTGGGGGTGGTGTCTACATCTAAAACGGCTAAAGCTCCTTATCTCTCAAGGCAAAACTTTAAAGCAAGCATTTTGTGATTATCTACATATTAGCTTTCAGAGTATATTTTTACGACAACAGGTTGCTAGTCCTGTGCAGTTTTCTGGAGTATGCATCAAATTCCTTATCAGGCTGAAAATGCAGCACACAAATGAGGACAGAGAGCAACAAAGCAAGGCAACACACAATATATACAGGGGATACAAAAGTAAGAGCAAAACCCTGCAGTCACAGTGGTATCAAGACTAGCATTATGTAACCCTGAACCAAATGAGTTTTATAAGTGACATAATAGTCCTTCAAATATGGTAAATACAATATTAATTGCAGTCTTAATGACATTAAGAGTGATCTTTACATATAGCAAGTGTCTCATGACAGAAGGCATCTTGTCCATAGAAATTGCTGAAGAATTCTGTGCCAGCTAAACAAAAGAGAAGTCTTAATCCGCTTTTTTAATATTCTAATTAAGCACCAAGCAATACAATAACCACTCAAAATTACTTGCTCTGATACTAAAACTACACACTGAATTTACACCGAATTGTCCGTACACTACAAAGTTTTGTACTGATCTTATACAAAACAACGACTGAAGCTTTGGTTGCTCTAGGAACAGCTCAGAATTCTGGTACAAGGATAGGATTTTGGGATCATAAAATGGTTAAAAGTTGAATGCTTCTGTTAAAAAAAAAAAAAGCACCATGAAATAATTTGCAGTCTTAGCTATGATACCGTTTAGAATCAGCTTCTATCTGAACTAGTGAATTAAGTTGCAACGCAGCTGGAACAAGATGTCAGTACCCTAACACATACTTAATGCATGCTTAAAGTTAACACCATGAGAGGGGCTTCCTTTAAAAAAAAAAATTAAAAACCTGTACCCCACACTTTTAGAACAGAAACTGCTTCTGTTTCTAACTTTAAACAAAAAATTACTCAATTTATCATAAATCAAAACCAATATAAACAGGTAAACTACTTTTCCCAGATATCAAATATTCTGAATATACTAGCTCAAAAGGTTTTGGCATTATGAATAAAGCTTGTTTCCCAAATATTAGTATACATCACATCAAATGCATCGCATACAAAGCTGCTATTCTGTGGGTTGTTCAGTTTTGAGGGTTTGGGAAAGGGGGCATGTTTTCCTTGGTAAGCAGCAGCCTGTTTCTTGGTTTTTAACCGTAAGAAGGTTGCCTATAATAAGTTCAGAGCACACAGCTTCAAGGAGACTTGAACTAATCCCTTTCAGAATCTGCCAACACAGTGCACTCTCCAGCTCCCACTGGATTTGGTTAAAGCAGCTGAAGGAGTTAATTCCCTCCTTTGCTGAGCAAAGGCCCACAGAAATTGGGAACAGGAGCCTGAGAGGCCACAGCCCAGCACATCACCTGTAACCATCACCCCTCCTGGGCTGTCAACTGCAGCCACCAAGGAGTGGAAGCACTTCCCTCTGTGATCTGCATTTTAGTTTCAAGCTCTGATGGGGGTTACTGGATCAGACAGTCAAGGATAACAGCTCCTTAAATCGCCCCAGAACAAATCCCCAGACACCTCGGGAAGCCTCACTACCTGAATTACCTCTGAGGCTAGAGTCAACCAAGTCTCAATCACAGCATGCACAAACACGTAATGCACCCTTGCTGACAGACCTTAATGCCGTATCTTTAGTTAAGTGACTTGTTTTGTTGGGGATACCCCTTCATACATATTTCCTTACTGATATCCTGAAAAGCAGCTTTGTCCTGAAAGCTACCCAGCTCAACATGAATAAGTGAAATATATCAACTGAGTTCATTCTTCCTCCAAATTAACCTTAACTTTAAACATTAAAATGTACCTCCCTGATACACCGAAGGTGGTGGCTCAACAGGGCCTTCAGGGGCTTCCCAACAGAGAAGTGATAAAACTGAGGCTCAACATTAAAAAAAGTGATTTGAGATTTATGTCCAGCAGAGGCAAGGAAGGGCTAGATCATAAACACTCTTTCATCAAGATTAAAATAACGTATATATACCTTAGGGTGACACATTGGAACAATGAAAATTACTCTGAATTAACTCTAATATCATTTATTTCACTTTGAAAAATTTGTGTAGCTTTTTTCAGAATTAGTCTTCTTTAATCCAATTTACCCTAATCCATTCCTAAGGTGAATTATACTAAACTGAATTTTAATATGTCGTTTTAATACTGAATGAAAGCAACCCACACAAAAGTTTAACACTATTTAACTGTTTTAAATTTTTAATTTGAATGTGACCTTATTGTCATATATAGACAAGTTACCTTCACCCATACTTTGAAAAAAGACCTGACAACATGGGACAACGTATCTACAGACACTGCTAAGCCAGGCAGAAAACTTCACAAAGGCAGCTTCTCATTTGGCCACCTCCTTACAAAGCCAATGGTTAAACAGCCATGAGGGGTTTCACCTCAATTTACAGTTGTATTCAACTGTAAGACTCCTTTTTTGTGGAACAGTGAAAGTCATATGGAAGAACTTGCAGACATCCCCTTCCTAGCTACGCTTATTAAAGAACAGAAATAAGCAGTTCAACTCCAAATCCTAGCTGACTTCATGCTTGACTTGCAGAGTAATGTAAGTTTGTGAATCAGTCTGAATTAAGAACCATAAGTCCTGCCCAATTCACAGCACGAAAGAAAAAAAGGAAACAAGTGTCAATATTTCTGCAAAGCCATTCCCTATCAGCAACAAAACTTTTCAATATTCTTTGATACTGGGCTAGCTGGAAACGCACCACTTCACACACACAAAAAATCTGGTCTGACTGTTCATAGAAGGAGCAAAGGTTATGAAGTTTATGAAAAAGTCTCTCTGGAGCAAAGACCAACCTGCCATTCTGCCAAGCTGGAGCATTTTCAGCCTGCATCGACCTGTTCCCACACCCCATGAAGCTGCAGGCTACAGTTCTACCAGAATCAAAGAAGCATTGCTTGTAAGGAACCTCTGGAGGCCATCTAGGCCAAATACCCTCTTCAAAGCAGAGCTACCACCAACACCATAACATCAGCCGTGGCTTTGTCTAGCTGAGACTTGGAAGCCTGCATGGACAGGTATTCCCCAGGGCAGCCTGTTCTGCTCCACCACCATACTCCACATGAGCACTGTTTCATAGCACCAGTCTGTGTCTCCCAAGCTGCAATTTGGGCCTACTACCCCTTGCTGTATGGTTTGCTGCTATCAAACAAGAGATCAGTTCTGTCATCTTCATAACTGCCCTTCAAGTTCTTGCAAGCTCGTCTCAAGACTATCGCCTTACTCTTCATCTTGGGACCAAACAAATCCAGGTCCCATCAGGTACCCCTTGTAGGTCACACCATCCAGGCCCCAACTATCCTGGCTTCTCAGCCTCATCAGCTTCTCAACACACTCCAGTTTCCCCACATTCCTCATGACCTGGGAGAGACCAAGAGGCCCAATACCCAACAAAATACTTCAGAAATATCTCACTAACACCGAGTAGCAGGGGACAACAGCTTCCCCCAATCTGTTGGCTAGACTCCTCCCAGGGCAGCCCGGTATGCCATTTGCTTTGTAAAACCACACACACACAAGCAACCAAAAACCAACAGAACTGGCTCATACACAGCCAGGTATCGATCCCATATCCCTTTCTGGCAGGGCTACTATCCAGCCTGCACCCAGGCAGGGGTATTCCTTCTGCTGAGACTGGCCCATGCACTTGGTCCAGATGCCCTTCACGACTCCATTAAAAATTAAATTATCAACCCCAAACTATTCTGGCTCATGGTAACATATCATGTGTCATGACTACCATAGCAGAACAACAAGACGCCATAGCTCACTTTGCAAATCATGCAATTTCAACAACAGACAGTCCCTATCAGAAACAGTTAGGAGCACTGGTCATACTCTGTTAAGAAACTGGTATTGAAAATGAAGTGGTAGAGTAGGTATTGTTACTATAACATGAATTACCATCACGCTTTTCTTCTGAGTGCCTAGTAAGATGCATACCTTTGAGAACTGACATCTGCATGACTTCTAGCAAAACCAAAGCTAGACACCTGACAGTATTGCAATTAAAAGTTCAGGGCCTAGAGGAGGATTTCAAAATTTTTCCACGTCTTCAGATTTGCACAGTGTGCAATCAAATATATCTCAACTGGAACTGTACTTTGAGATCACTAGTTTGATATACTAATACTTCCCTGACTTTTTGAGTGAAAACACGCTCTAGGGAGAACTTGGAGAAACAGGGACAACTAATCTTTAGAGTCTGGATTTTTAAGAAGTGTCTTTCAAGTGATCAGCATTCCTAACCTGATTCATCCATAATATGAACCGTAATATTAATATTTTGAATAAGAGCTGGCTCAAAGTCAATTTCTGCAAGCATTTAAAGAAAAGTATCAAAGGAACACATTCATCCTAATAAGCTAAAGTTTAAGGAAAACCAAGCATAAGCACACACCCACCTTTTTCCTAAAAAAAGGTTGTGCCTTAACATTGAAGTGTTTAAATACAGAAATATATTATACAGTTTTCTAACAGATAAACATAGACTGCGAGTTTGCAGTTCCCTCCTCCCCAAGGGAAGCCTAACTTCTGAAACTCTATGCTTTCAGGAGCTGTTGAAACGACAGAGGTAGAAAGAACTGTTTGATATGTCAATAATGACATTGATCCTCCATTGCTTAAGCAGAAACCTTATTTGCTTATTACTTACTATGTAACAAAGAGGATTAAATATGAGAAGAGTGAGCTTGCCATGATTTGTTCTGCTACATTAATAAAGCGTTCAATAGTAGTTTTGTTGCTAAGTCTGCTGAAGTAAAATGTTCAAATGGCCTTGGAAGAATCTATTTGACAACAGAGCATTAGTCTCCGAAAGAAAGTCAGGGCTATTTACTATGCAAGTGCTATAAGATCATCCCCTTGGTATGGAGAATGCATGTTTATCTTCTTTCCAAATCAGATTTTCGTTATTCTGCGTGACATTAATCTCCATGGGGTGGACACCTCTGTGAAGATGCAATGGTTCATCTCCTGGTTCTGGTCAATTCTTGTTTTAATCTCATTTCCAGATCAGAGCCTTCACACATCGCAAGGTATTAATCTCTATAGGGGCAGACATCTCAGCTGGCCTTAGTGCACAGCTCCCCCCCTTCTGGTCAATTCTTATTTTAATTCCAATTTCCTGTGATTTATATTCCTCTTTCAAGCTTAAAATATTCTACTTTGCTCTTCTCAACAAGTCTCCTGCTTCTCTTCAGAAATTTTCCACAGGAAAACTCAGAACCATGGTAGATGTTTTTGGTGTTACTGACAGGTGCAGATGTTATTGGTATTATCGTTAGTAAGTGTCTTACCATCAATATTACTTGCAAACATACTGATAATGCTTGCCTTATTAAGGACTAGTTTCCTCAGTGGGGTTTAATTATGCAGCCTTGCTTCATATAAAATTTCACTTGCCTGTTTCAGGATAGGATAAGCCACACCTAGGTAACATACTAGTTAAAACAATAGAATTTAAAGTATAATGCCTTATCATAGACTTTCTGATTGACAGTCAGGTCTCTGGGCACAGAGTCTTCCTGCAAAATAAGGGGTGTAGTAAACAGGCTTCACAGGAACATCATGAGGCTAAAGTAGTTCAGGTCTCTCAAATATTAGTCAGGCAACAGGGGCAACAGAATCTTGGAACAAGACAGAACCAGAGATCTTCAGCCTGTATGATATCTGGCCTCAAAATGTTTGACACCCTATCTTTGTTCTTCCCACTGAATATAGACTGCTGTATGAATACAGTATCCAATTTCACTATCTAAACAAGCTTTCAGTTTTCCCTGCTAGGTTTGCTTCTCATCAACAGATTACCATATAAACATCCTCTTCATCTCCCATTTGTTACCACTTGAAAAAACTACTACCAAATCAGAGAATCATAGAATAGAATCATAAAATCTTTTAGGTTGGAAAAGGTCTTTGAGATCAAGTCCAACCACTTACCCAGGACTGCCATGTCCATCACAAAACTACGTCCCTAAGCACCACATCTATGCATTTTTTTTAAACACTTCCAGGGATGGTGATTCCGCCACCTCCCTGGGCAGCCTGTTCCAACGCTTGACCACCCTTTCGATGAAGAAATTTTTCCTAACATCCAATCTAAATCTCCCTTGGTAAAACTCGAGGCCATTTCCTCTTGTCCTGTCCCTCTGCCCAGATCCCTCTGCATAGGCTTCCTGCCCTCCAGCAGATCAACACTCCCCCCCAGCTTGGTATCACCTGGAAACTTACTGAAGGTGCACTCAATCCCCTCATCCTCATCACTGCCAAAAATATTGAACAGAACTGTCCCCAATACTGAGCCCTGGGAAACACCACTGTTAACACTGATGGTTAAATCCACAACACATAGAGGCCATGTTTTTAAAAAGGGCAACAGACATAATTTCAAAAATATCACTACTGTTTCAGAATATGTTACTCTTCATTTTTTTGTCCCACTGTATTTTTATACACTCTCTTGCAGGAAGCCTTTCTAATGTCCTATCATTTTTTTTTTTTAAAATAAGCTGTACCTGTGTTAGGAATTTGGTTCAAAAGAGCAGGTAAAAAAATGAATGCCCTGGTTGCTTCCATTTACCAAGCACTAGTTTGTTTCTCAGCACAGTTCTTATACAAATGAGCTACAGCACCACATTCAGAGATCAAACCAGAAGCTCCACACCTGAAGTGCTCCAAGGGGAAGCTTGGCTTGGAGTTAGTAGACTATGTACAGTGAGATTCCAAGGAATGCAACACAGCAGTGACAGCTGGCCTATAGGAAAGAAACATCTAATCTGAGGTAAGCAATCTTTAAGCAAGAGCTTCACTTTTCATAACGCTTCAGTTCATTGACCAGCATTTATTGCACCGAATTGCTTGCCAACGTAGATACAGCCACAGTCCTCCTAAGACACAGCAAAGCAGAATTGTATGACAGTTACTAGTGTCACAGATAAAACTGCCAAGATCCTTCTAAAGTTCTCACCATAGCAGGTCATAAAACTTCAGCAGCAAAAAGGCAGTGCAGCTAAATGTGCAGAGAAATCCACCCAAACATAACCTTATTTTGCCTTTGGAAAAAGATTTTTTAAAATGTTTCTATTCACAGCCATTCAAATTAAAAGCTTAAATTAAAAAAGGAAGCCTTCCTACTTATCCAGGTGAGTGGATTTTCCAAGTCTTCTACTCAAAACTTTTTGGAAAGCAAACTGAATTAACACTTCAGAACACTTATCCGAGCTTTGATTTCATTTAATTTTACCGTGCATTTTCATTTATATACACAGTCCTTATGGCTGGCTGGCTGCTATGCTACTATCTTCTGCAATCCATTAGCCTGTTTTCAAACACTGATTACAGTCTCCCTTTAAGAAAATCTTCTTTGCCCATGTGCTTCATCTCCTGCTATTATAACATTCCATCATGCCAGAATCTGTAAACTGTGTCTGAGAACAAACTACTCTGTCTTAGGTAAACTGATGAGTCATGTATGAAAGAAATCAAAAATACTCCAGGGAACCTAGAAGTGTTTATATATTTTGCCATGTATAAACACATTCCTCAAACAGCCATTGGGTCCATTTATGAGCTATACATCAATTACTGAACATTTACATAGGAGATAAAATCATTGGTAGTTTATCTTATATACTGCTAAAGGCAAATCCTCTTCATTATAACTTATTTAGAAATTTTCAATATGTGCAGCTCCAATGTTCTTAAAGTTGTTACACTTTTTTCCCCTTCCCAAAATGACAGAAATTCTGAGGTCCAATCTCCGTCTTTTTTCCTTTTTAAATTGGGCTCTGAACCTCAGAAGTGTAAGGAAATAGCAGCTTCTCTGGGGCTAAACATAGCCAAAGTAATCTTTCACATAAGAAGGCCCCATTTTGCTTAAATACCAAGGCCACATGCAGCCTTCTCTTTCTTAATCCTTACACAAAGAAATGTAAATTTAATCAGATGCTTGATTACTATAGTTGGAATACAGTAAACAAGCAGGTGAGAGAACTTAAAAGAAAGGCAGGAAGGATACTGTGACAAATGACAGTCAGCTGTGATGCAGAATTTCTCAGAAAAGGATTAGGAAGTAAACAGAAACCAGTTTCACCTGGATTCCTCCTCAACGAAGCCTTTTTAATACAGTAAACTGGAAGATACAGATATCATGATCTGGGAGTTCAAAAAACCCCGCACCAATAAAACAAAGGCTGAGCAGAAGCAAGGGCAAAACTAGAGAATTATCAGGAAAGTTACCAAAACCCCCTGACTTGCAGCTGAGAGCAAAAAAAAGTGAGATCTCTGCAAGAAGGTATTCATCCACCAGGCGAGTACACTGGTTTGGTTTTGTGTCCCGTTTCATCTGGCAATACAGTCAACACACAGCATGAGTAGAGTGGTTTGGAATTTAACTTATTACTGCCCACACACCTACAACTGTCAGAGTAACATAATGATGATAAAACAGGAGTTATTCTTAAAGTACCAAAAGCTGAAGAGCAGCAACAAGCATGAGTTTCACTTCTTTTGATTGTCAGTCCACATTTTGCGTCTCACAGAATAATGCCATCCTCCTCACGGACGGCACGCTGCTGAAGAAAAACTCATCGGCTTCAAGACTTTGTCAATAGATTTCCAGACCCTTCTGCCACTTTTTAATATGACACTTCCTTCTTCAAACCTTTGGTTTGGCTGTGTAGCTGCAAGGCTGCCACCATCTCACGACTCAAATCTCAACTGCAAGACAGTAACTTCTGCAATGTGGAAGAATATGGAAAAGGATTTAAGATCTTTATGGTTTAAGGGCATTTTTTTAATGATAAAATTTTGATCCCAGGACCTATTTTTTTCCTTTGACAGAAGTCCTTTAAAAACAATAATATATTATTGTATAATAGAAATATTAATATATGGTGCCATATTACATATGTTATTCTGTATTATATAATGAATAATTATTATTATTATTACATGGATTTTGTGGCCAAAACATGAAAACAAGTAGTGCACTTATGCCTCTCCTATATTTCATAAATCAAAGTAAGATTATATAATTCCCCCTCCCCCCTTTTAAAAGTAGCATTCAGGGCAAAAACTGCCTTCATTACAGTTTTGTTGCCAGTATGGCTCCTGCCCTGCCCAGGGAACAGTATTTAGCAAAAATGTAACAAAGTATCCATTTGGTCATCAACATTGGCCCCCAAAGTGAAACATACTGCTACTTTGTTTCAAAGACAAATAAACATTTGCCAATTTCATTCACCTGTGCCTGTGTCCTTTAGGGACTGCCTAATACATAAACTTACTAAGTAATTTGAACATTTTCTTCGGCATTTGGCCTAATGTTTTTTTTTCAGGTTTCGGCTCACAATGCAGACACTTCACACCCAAGTGCTCCGTGTGTGTGTTTGGTTTTTAATCATGCATTCACTTCCATTAAGAGAATGAGGAAAAAAATCTGTTTAACTCCAACGTCATAGAGTAAGACTAACCTATAAATTACTTAAGGTTGCTTTCAGGTGACAAGTAAAAAATAGGTGTTTTAAGAGAGGGATGGACAAATTATTTCCCTGAAACACAAACTATCTAACACTTGTTTTCATTCCCCTTTCCATGATCAAGTAAACAGAGAGAGGTGTTTATAGTTTGCATCTAGATACTATCAATATCCAAGCAAAGCCATCCAACAGATTATTTCAGTATTCCTAGGGTCTGCAAATGTCACTATTAATCACAAATGCTACTCCTTCCAGGTTCACAGCCTCATCACGTAGCTCATAAAGCTCAGACCGAAGATTTTCAAATGCATGGTTTCTGTCAAATTGAAAGTAATGTACAGTCTCCCCCCTTCTGAACGGTCATAAAGAACATCTGTGCAGTCTGTCTAAACGAGAGCATAATCTTGCCCTTCCCCAGTGCCGGTCACTTAACACAGCTCCTTGTTCAACAGTTGACAGAAACACCAATGAATCACCAGAAGAACTGAACATCTGGAGTATAAACTCAAAGAAATACAAAGGAGCAAGCCAGGGGGAACAACCACCACCCCCCAAAAAAGCCGTTTAGTCTATCTACTGCAATGTGTTTAAAACAACCTATAAACTGAACCTGGTAGTTTGCTGCTGTGCAGACACAGGATACACAAAGGATGAAGAACTCCTCACTCATCCCTGGAAAGGACTGCAGACCTGGAAGCACTTCATGCCTTCCATATGACTCAGAAGGAGCTGTTAACCTACCCTGCAGTATTTAACCAAATCAGTACACAGGGGTTTCAAAAGGAAAGGGAAGGGGGAAAAAAAAGTACCGAGAATAACACACCACCTAATAATGCAACACCTTCCCACTTAGGCAAGATGAATCAAAGTGTTAAACCCACTTTATCAAAGAAAAAGGCTAAACAGTTGGGCTATTAACAGCATTCAGACTCAGCAACTACTAACAGAATTGTTTTAAAAATATTAAAACTTGATATTTAAAAGAAAAGTTATTTGACTGACAACTTCTCATTGCCATATTTCAGCCACCTTAGCTGGGGGGGGGAGTCATCTTTACATTCTATAGCATTACACCCATCTATTTAGTCTGTGTTTACCAGGGAAATTATATTCCCTTTAATTACCAAGCTTTGTTTCAACAGATTCAGAAATCCAAACCATTACACACTACAGGTTTTGCTCTCACCTGGAAATAGTAACACATTATAGCTTTATGCATGTATGCAACAAGGAGGTGAAGGGTTTTCTTGGGGGTGGGGGTCGTTAATAGTTTGTCATAGTATCTGAAAGAAAAGGTAGTAAGGAATTGGAAAGCACACGCCACAGATACACAAATGCAAGAAGCCTAAATAGACCTTTTGCACTAAAAAAAGATCACACACACAAAGTATTCATATGCTGAAGAGCTGGAAAGCCTGTGGAAGTAGTTTGCAATTTCTAGTATTTTCACAAGTTGGGTCAGCATGGATTACTAGTAAAAACTGCAAAAAGAGTATTTGTTTGTCAATCCGAATTTAATAAGGAAAGTCAATTTTATTGCATTTCTGTTGAGAAAAAGAGGAAAGCCTCTTTCACTGGA
This sequence comes from Falco biarmicus, assembly GCF_023638135.1. Classification (NCBI taxonomy): domain Eukaryota; kingdom Metazoa; phylum Chordata; class Aves; order Falconiformes; family Falconidae; genus Falco; species Falco biarmicus. The sequence goes on along the minus strand of NC_079293.1, from coordinate 56,587,301 downwards.
AATTTTCTAGCCTGAAAAAACTGAACGCTGAACACATCAAACAATGCTGCCACGTGAAGACAGATGAAGTCTGTAGTTCAGTGAAAGAACATACAAAAACATATTAAAGCTTCCTGAAAAGTCTAATGATATTTATACTCATTAACCATTCTTGAGAAAGGAATCTCATATAACTTACCTCATACACCTTCAATTATGGCATGAAACCCCTAACATTGACTTAAAACTCGCCCAAGAAAAAAGAAGAGTCAAAGAGATGGGGCGGGGGGGACACGACACGGGACAACTTGACAGCAAGATGTAGGATAAGAAGAATAGTGGGCAAATGACAATCCATGTCTTTTTTTCAGGGACAAGGGAAGGGATTATGGGATGGTTCTGTGGTTCTGAGTTTGGTTTGGGGTTTTTTGTTTATTTCATATTATTTTTAAACGAACACTTATCTCCTCTGTAAAACCTATGACAGAAAGCACTGAAAAGCTAATACCCCCATGTTTTAATGTATTGTCTCCTTAATACATATACAATACTCAGATTTCAGCAGACTAATTTTAGAGATAACCGAAGAAATTTCTTCTGCAAATATAAAAAAGCATTTCTTCAAAGGAATCAGAGATTGAACGAAATATAAAACTATCATCAGTATTTTGGGTTAATAGGTTTTAACAAATTGTCCCTTTAAAGCATTTTAAGTACAGTGGTGACAGTCAGCACTCAGAACTTATCTCTGCTGCATGAAGTCATGAACTCAGCTTTCTTTCTTCAGCACTCTCATGGCTGATAAGTGCTTTCAAATTTACAGAGAACAGGCAGAGTAAGACGAGGAGAACCAAGACAAATTATGTTCCCCATTTTGATCTTATTTCAGCCTAATACCACACAGAGATGATACAGATATAGTGAAGTGATAAAATATCAAATCAGAACATTCTTCTAATTAATAGCTATTGGGCAAGGCTCTACTAGGTCTTATAATTTCAAATTTTAACTGTATCAAAGTAACAAAAGCAGCCTTAAGTTTCAGAACTTCAATGTATTTTTTTCTTTAATTACTTAAATCCTTAAATTATTTTAAAAGCAACAGGTATCCTAAATCACACTATAGGATTCACAAACATGACCTGTATTTGGAAGTAACCAAAAAAACCATAAATTGTAGTTCAATTAAGTAGCTATCCATCAAAATTTTCATTCTGAGCTCCTCTGAATTCATTCGAACTACAGCCACGATTATTCTTCATAACATTTTTCTCTTTTGGTTAATATTCATCAGTCATTTTTACTGTTAGAGAAGAAGTGTTTACAAAAGAAAGTATACAATTCCAACTCAGAATAGAGTAACCAGTGTGTAATAATTAGAATGAACATACCATAATTTAATTGCAGCAGAACTTGGTTTTAAAGCATACAACAGTGTCTTGTAAGTCAGTAGAATTAAGTTCATGACATGGTAATTGAGAAATGGCTTATGTTGCTACTTAATAAATATAATCACATGTTTTTAGTAAGTGGTAGCAGAAATAAATGACTTGCCGACAAATTGAAGGGTCCAATCTTTCATACACTGGCTAATGCAAATAGCCTCATATTACCCACAGTACTGAGCAACAAATTTAATCTTTACACAGCACCAATCCTCAAGCAATTAAGTCTCTCAAATCTTTTACTGAAGCATATACTTTATGTATTACTGTAAATATCAGCCAATTCCATATACATACAATCTTCTTAAAAAGAACAAATGCCTGACAAGCCCATGCACACAGTGCTTTCTAGCTTAAAACAAGTTTTTACATGTTAAAGTTAATTCAAGCTTTTGGAAAATACTCGTGGGGGGAGGGGGTTCTCCGTACTTATTAGAGCAGCGAATCTCTTTCAGACCTCATTCACACTCAAAGGTTCCTTTTGTTTGCATGCCTACCATTAAGTAATTTGGGGGGGGAAGAAAAACACCCACACAAACTTACTAGTAAATATAGCTATGCCAGCAAGAAATCCTAATGCAATCCCAAGTTTTAAACATACAGGGAAAAAAGTTTACAATTATGGCTTATTCTGCTTGAGAGAGCAGTTCAACGTTATCAGCACAAGGTTGCCCCATTGCTGCAACATTTGCTGTGACTTTTGGGAGGGCCTCCTTCCTTTCGGCAGTGGCCAGCACCTCTCCCTCCTCTATAAGGAGCCTCAAATGTTTTTAACCAGACTAGTGTATCATTTATACATTGTGTTATTGCTCTATAGCAAGTCCTGCTGCTATATGCTTATGCTATGTTCTTACCCCAGAATACAGCTACATGTTACAGATGTTTCAACGAATACATTTACTCAAATCCCTGATCATCCACTCAGTGCTTTAAGGACACGTGGCCCCGTTGAGGCTCAATTCAGCAGCCCGAATTCTACAACCACTTTATCAACAGCAGAAATTACCTTGATTAACAAATTTCACAGAACTTTTCATCTGCAGTCCTTCAAATAAACCAAGTTGCAGCACTGTGCCATTAGTTCATTGTTTTCATACTAGGTAATCTATTAGCTGCTGATGAATATTTTTAGACTGTTTCAAATAAAACAGTGCAAAGACTGTCAAGGCAAAGATTTGGCCATGACAGAAATCACAAAATAGATTTGGTTAGGTCAACAAATAAATGGTTCCTAACTAAAATAAGAGTTGAGGTTTGTTAATAAAAACCCCAACTTTTATAGAAATTAAATTTCAGTAACAAAATGCAAACCTAAAAACTTTTGTTGTTTCAAATTCACTGGTCAATATTTAGGTTTTGCCTTTCAATGCAAATTGAAAATGCAGCTTATTTCCAGAGAAATACATCAGATACTAAGTCAACTAAAAGGAGCTCCTTAAATGCATAAATATTCTTTATACTGGATAATTTTAAGCTTATTTCCACAACTTTAATGGTTATAAGCAGGTCAATATTCAGAAAGAAAAAAAAAGATATCAAGTCGTTTCACAGGCCACGAACGTCAGCTTTTGAAATCTGAGGGGTGTATGTGCATGTACGTACAAAAAACTCTAGAATAAAAAGCTGTCTTTTGTCGTATTCAGTGTTTTGGGGGCTGGGGCAGCATGCAACTTTTTTGCTTGTTTCTTTGTTTAAACACACCACTGAGTTGACACAAATACTAATAACTTCTTGCTCAGGAAAAGATTTCAGTATGTTTCTGTTAGCTCTGATATTTATGAAACTTCTGGAAAATGCAAACATGACTTTCAATTATAGAGCTTCCTAGTGAAGGAACAGACTGTAAGTGACTCTAAACTACATGGCAAGCATGCACTATAGGTGACTACAAAGTGGGTAGTTTGCATAGTTTTAGACTGCATACTTTAAAGTCACCTGTAGTCAAGGCTTACCAGGAAGCAGCACAAGGCCTTTCTGACCTACAAAACTATGTGCAGCAAGACTTTATGCTCAGCCAGATGCTACAACATTGTCACTGGTGCCATTTACCACTCCGGCTCATTCTGGCCTTTGGAAACCATGACCATTTTTCCTCTTCTAGCCACATCCACATCTCATGGGCAATCCTTCTTAAACAGCCCACAGGATGGGGAAGGACAGATCACACAGACTAAAAAGTGAAACTGCAGAACCTGGCTTTAAACCAGTTCCTGCTGCACCTTAAAACCAGGTGTCACAACATCCTCTAATTCTAGCCAGGCGTCACCTCCTCCGAGCCCTCTACTGCCTGCCATCACACCTGCTCTCTATTACGTGCCATTAGAAGGCCACTTCTTGCTTATAAATTTATGTAACAAATGCCTGAGCTATCTATTATAATGAAATAACATGTTTAAGGCCAGTTTACTCAAAGATGTGTGTCAGCAAGAGACACTAGCACTGTGTCATCAGTTTGCATGCAGTCAGCTGGAACGAAGCCTCAGCCACCTTCACCCAGCCTAACCCCTCCAGCTCCAGAGGGAACGCTGGGCCTCTCTTCCCACCCCGCTCCGTGCCCTCCCGCTCTTTACACTTCCTCAGGTGAACAAAGTGCTGCATGGAGAGCAGAGTGTAGAGCCAACGTGACTCAAAACAGCACAGGTTCACCTGACATGAGCTGCACTGCAATTACAGCTTGCTGTCAAACCGAGCCATCCCACCACCAGCCCTCATCCTCTCATACATCAAATTCATGTGGCCACACATATGCAAGTCAGCTAAAGGAAACTTATCTTTCCTCCAAGACAACTGACATAAAGCTAAACCAACTCACCCACAGGCCACACGGTGGCCAGATCTAGCACAGGCAAAGACCCAAGAGCCATTCAAGTAATGAAAATGCCCCCTTCTGCAGCAGCAGTAAGTTAAGTTAGCTTAATGGCATTGGCAGATTGTAATTGAAGCTCCAAATCCGAGTGCGCACTTCTGGGAGCAGCAGTCCAAAGGCATCTTTCCATGACAGTAATAACCTATGACAGATGGGATACCATCAGCACATGAAAACACAAGGAAGGTCCCGACTGACTCAGTTATCAGGACTAAAGCAATAGTTTTGGAAGCTTCCTATTACACAACCAACAGGATTTGTGTTGCAAAAGGTAGAGCTGGGATTTCACCAAAACAAAGCAAAGCTGACAGTGATGTATCCAACTCCTGGGAGGTAAGATGACCTAAAGGTCTTCCAGCTAGAGGTCATACAAAGACATCAAAAAGACTTCAGAGCAAGCAACAACTATATAGCAGCATTGCAGAACTCTGCATGTTAATCCAGATACTGCCCATCTTTACATTTAAGGGGATAAACTCTTTTTAACTCACTTGTATTAACACCATTTCAGAAAGAGGACAAATCACAGTGGTAAGTATTAAACAGGTTAACTCCCCTAGACTTCCAACACAAGGTCACAGGTCCCTCAAGAGCCTTGCTTAAAAGTTCTCCCCACCCCAAAAGGGCTGGTTACGGACTCTCCTTTTCAAGAGTCCTGCTGTTCACTGACACAGACACCCCACAGACCATCATTTAACTGCAAGATCTCAGCTGGCCAGTAATGAAATACATAGTTCCAACAAAGCATCCGCTCACAACCAGGAGTGGGACAAATGGTCAAAAAAAGCAAAGCAAATGTCAGGATCACACTATGGATAGGGAACACTACAGAAATCATCACTAAGCACTGCATAAATACATCAGGCAGCTGTCTCTTGGATACTCTGTGTAGTGTAGAACTGGAAAAGAGAAGGCTGATAAATGATGAAAAGAAGATATGGAATGGTACCTTTTTAGCAAGTGGCTACAACTGGACTTTCCCAACTAGAAAAGGAACAGTTGAGAGAGGGTGGAAAAGTCCTGCATGACATGAAGAAGGTAAGTTGGGAGAAATTATTAACAATCTCTTAATGTAAGAGCTAGGAGACATAAAATCCAACCAGCAATTTCAAAGAACAAAAGGCCATATCTTTTTCCATACAACATATAGATTCCTTGTCACAAAGTAAAGCAAATGCTAAAACCAATACAAGCTGAAGATGTTATTAGGCACAATCATGGTCACAAAAATCCAGTTGCAACATTAAATACCAACATATTGCCTCTGTGGACAGACAGTACCCAGAGGAAGTCACTCACCTTGCCAAAATCCCTCTTCCCCGAGTGTCCCTTGTCAGATACTGAGCTAGGTAGACCTATGCCCTGACCTTGTGCAGACTGCTTACCTACCCCGAACCCCCACTTTTTCTTTGTTTGTTTTGGAGTTTTATTTATTTATTTTTAGTTATCTTAAGCAGATCTTAAGGGCAAGACATCTACCTGGTTTAAGATGCCCTGTTTACATCACTACCAAGCTGATCAAGCAGTACCATGATTTCTCAGACAAAAGGGACCAAACAAGCTTTCTGTCATCTGGGTGCTTTCAATTCCATCTCAACCAGTCAAGTGCCACTTTGAAAATTTATATATGATTTATAACTGTAATAGTGCATCTGAAAATACAAATAGACAAGTGATCAGTGAACCAACAGTGCCAAGGAAGGAGATGAATGTTTAAAGGAAAGGAAAATGTTTGGGAAGGAGGGGGTGAAAGTGAGAAAAGAACTTTACTTTTCATTCCACTCATCTTCCATACAATTTGTCAATACATTTTAACAGCTTGGTGGAAAAAATAGCTACTGAGAAGTCTCTTATCCATACACGCCTACCTGCACAAGTGTCTCTTGTATACCACATACAAATTGTAGCACATCCAAGGATGAAATATGACTGAAGCACTTTTGCTGTTCTGACAGCAAAGGGCTAATTTGATTTTAATTACTTAAAAGTATTTTTAAACATTTTCAAAAAACCCTTTATTTCTTCTACTACAAATGAAAAAAACTAGTTATGCTTATTATGATTCTCATATATTTTAAGTAAGTTAACTTACAAAATCCTTATAAAACAAATAATACCTTCTACTTTAAAATATCAAATTTCTGAGTTAGATTCTCTCCAAAAGACAGACTATAACTGCTTTAGGGGGCGTGGGGGGGTGGGGGGTGTTAAACCAGAAATATTTACTCTTGCCTGTTCATTTGTGACACCGTAACCGCTTTGCATGAGAAAGCCTGAGGAATAACTACTCTAATAGCAGACTTCCACTTGTAAAACATACAGTCCTCCTTTTTATGATTAACTATCCCTACAGTGTGAAATACCACACTTAAATAACTTCAGGTAAGCTGATGCATTACTAGAATTTTTGGCCTCATACTTTTCATTTAGTATTAAAAAAACCCACACACTTGCACAGACACCATCAGAGGCAGTGCAATGCATATTTCCATCAGCTAGCTGATGAGCCAGCAGCGCTCCTCAAAAACAAAATTTTGAAATATTTCCTTTGCTTTTTTTCTCAAAAAAATCTGAAAACATGCAAATTGCTAAATATAATATTCAAAAAATACAAGTTTAAAGTGATCAAGTTGTGAAAACAAGCTGAACTTGTTCTTTATCGAACTGTAGGAGTTGTAGATGAAAGAAGGTGCTATATAAGGAATAGCTAGACTTCAACAGAGAACACACTGCCAAAACATTTTGGCCTAGATTCTGACAGGCACGCACCCAAGTTGAAGGGTCATGGAAAGCAGCGGTGTAAAGAAACAATCTACAGAGACCAGAAAAGATTACACTGTGGATTATGGCTGGGTTGAGGAGGCAGAGAGAAGCTGCTCGGGGTTTTTTTTTCATTTGAGATCTGTGGGGAAAGACAAAATACACAGTGTTTCAATTATGTGCAAAGGGGGTCGAACGGATATACAAGCACAATTTTCAAGACAGCAACAAATTACAAGATGTATCTGGTTCCTTTTCCTAACTTGCTGCTGCTCCTTCTCTTGCCTTCTCATTTGCTTTCATAGAATGTTATGAGATAGATAACCCTGACACACACGCTCCTGAAGAAGGCCAACTTTCAAGAAATTCATACCCTGTAATTTGATTAGATCCTTAATAAACATACAAAAAATTTTATGAAGAATTTTGGATATGGCCAGTGTTCACACTCAGGAGTAGGACAAAGCATAGTGAAAAGGAAATTAAAATCAAATTACAATGAGAGAGTTTTGTGAAAGGTCCAGACTGAATTAATAGCCTCATTAATGGCAAAGAAAAATTAACAGATTTAAATTCTTACAATTCAGACAGATTTAAATTCTTACAATTCAGACAATAAGAATACTAATAAAGATGAAGCTGAAAATTAGTTAGGTTCAGTTTAACATGGAAAAGTACAGGTCATTGTATTAAGGTGAGGAGGGAAAGCAGTCCAAGGAGGATGCTTGAAGAACAGGTACCCCTGTTAAACAAGAGGTGACCACTATGAAGAAAACAGATGCTTCTGTGTGCACCGAACAGAAATATCTCATTGTAGGCTGCAGAAAGGCCCTTACTGGAACAGACATCGAACCCCAACTTTTGTGTCCTGCATCTACTGACACCAGGATAAAGATGTCTCATTAACAGAGACACACACGCCTGCTTCAGGGACTGGTTTAGAATAAGGAAAAAAAATACAAGTTTCTGATGGTTATCAAAACCTGAGCCTTCAAACCAAGATAAACCCTAAGTGTTCAGCTCTACATGTGGATATTCAATGTATTTAGTAAGAGCCCGAGCACCATACCTCGAACCAAGTACACCAAAAGCACCAGCTACTAAGGAATTTGTTTCTCCAAACCTTCAAGAAAGTCTGAGCTAGTCTCCAATTAATGAACCTCTGACTAATACAACACATCAGTATTTTTGATGCTTGGTAATAGAAACTAAACTCTCTAGCTGCTAACGTGCTAATAAAAAAAAAAAATAATAATCATGTTTCCTAGATGCAATGTTCAACTCCTTGACAAGCTTAATCTACTCTGGTCAGAAGGATATCGAATGTTCTTCTCCACTTACCTAATGTACCCCATGGTACCAACCTGGCTTCTTGTACTTGCAATTCCAAAGAGGGCTGCATGCCATATTTTCAACATAAAATACCATGGACCATATAAGTTATCAGGACTTCCTACTCATCTTACAACAGTGAATAAGTGCATAAAAAATCTTTTATGTAAGAGTTACTTTTGGTGTCCACATTAGCCTGACAAATTACAGTAAAGCAAAAATCACTTGTCTGATTTCAGTATGATTTTGAATGAAAAGATATTACAGTTGGGCTTATTTTTTTAGCTATTCACACGACTTAACAGCTGCATATACGGTACACTTCCCTTCCCCTGGTAAAAGGCTGGTAGGTGCTTACGTAATCTTACAATTCTGATACGCAGACATTAAATTACACACACCGAAGTCAGCCACATAGGGGGAATGTAATCTGTTCAGACCAGCACAATTTCTCTTACTGCTTCAGGACATTTCTTAATCGACGACACATCTGAAATGTCTCAATTAAAAACTAATTTCAGACGGACTAGGGAGGGGGGGGAAATAAAAGCCGCCTAACTACACATCGGTTCTTACAAAATCGTGCTTCCAGGTCTCACGAATGTAGATACTTTCATTAATGGCAGTTTTCTAATCAGTTTCCTATGAGAAAAGCTTCGAACATTTATCCAACTGATGCACCCGGTGCAATTGCAAGTACTACTTTAAAAAAAAAAAAAAAAGCCCAAAGTCTACTTCAGCTAGTCCTTCACGGAATACTTCGCACCGCAAACACGACCACGTTCCCGACACCGCTTCACGCCCAGCGAAGGCAGGACGCTCCGCAAACCGCAGCGGAGGGAAGGTCCGGGGTCCGGCACGGCGAGGCGCTGCCCCGGCCCCACCGCCGCCACCGCCCGCCCCGGCCCCGCCGCGGGCTCTGCCCCGCGCCCCCCGGCCAACAACTCACCGCCGCACCGGCCGCAGCTCCCACCGCCCGGCCCCGCCGGCTTTTATCAGCGAAACCCCGCGGCGTGGGGCGGGGGGGGGGAGGCAGGGGCGAGAAATTCGCGGATTTCAAACAAAACAGACGCCGGCCCCATATGCTGCTTTCCCTCCCCTTTCTCGCCCACCGCGCGTTTACCGGGGGGGGGGGGGGCGGGGGGATCCCGGTAGCCGGCGCCGTGCCGGCCGTGCATGCCGCCCCGCGCCGGGGGCGAGGGGAGCTCAGCGCCGCGCCCCGCTCGGACGGGGAAGCGGCCGGGGCGCCCCGAGGCTGCGCCCCCCGCGCCGGGCACGGAAACGCCGGGAAAAGTTTGAGCGGGGGAAGGGGCGGCAGCAGCGCGGCACCGCCGCCGGCACCGCCGCCACCTGGGAAGCGGCCGGGGCAGAGAAGGAGTTAAGAGCAGGAGGAGGAAGGGGAGCTCGTGAGGCGCCCGGAGCCCGCGCCCTGCCCGCCCTGCGAGCCCCACGCCGGCAGCCCGCGGGCACAGGCGGCTCCCCCCGCCGCCCCGCGCCCCACGGGGCAGCCCCTCCGCCGCTCCTCGGGGCCCGGAGCCGGGGCCCGGCGCGGTGCCGCCGCCACCCCAGCGACCCCGCCTCCCGTCCCCGGCGGGCACCCCGCGCGCGCCGCGACCCCGCCGCGCCGCCCGCCCTCACCTGGGCGCCGAGCGACCACTCACCTGCGGAGAGCTGGGCCCGGGCCGCCCCGAGCAGAGCGGGCGAGCGGCCGGCCAGCAGGGCGAGCGCCGCCAGCAGCGGCAGCGAGGCGGCGGCGCCGGCCCCCCTGCCCATGCCGACTTGCGGAGAAGTTTCCGAAAGAGGCCGGGGCTGCCCCGGCCCGCGGCGGCGGGCGGAGCTCGCCTCGCCCGCCCCTCCCGCTCCGGCGCCTCGCCGGGAGACCCCCGCGCCGAGGGGCGCCCGCTGGCCCCGGGGCCGCCCGCTGGGGCAGCCGTCTGCGGCGCGAGGAGCGCGGCGGCACCGGCTCCCTCCGCACTCCGGAGTTACTTTGCTGCTGGGCGAGCGGGGAGGGGGGGAGGAGCCGAGCGCGCGCGGCCAACCCCCGCTCCCCGGCACTTGGCAGGGGGAATGTGGGACTCCGGCCCGCAGCCCGGCGCGGGCGCAGCGGCGCCCGGCAGCGCCTCCTGCTGCAGGCGCGGGGGCCAGCACCGCCTCGGATCGGCGCGGCGCGGCTCGGCTCGGCTCGGCGCCGCTCTCCCTGGCGCGGCTTTCCCCGGCACGGCACGGCTCGGCGCGGCGCTTCTCTTCTCCGCTCCCTCCGGCACAGCGCAGCCTGGCGCGGCGCGGAGCGGCTCGGCACGCACGGCCCTGGGGCCGCTACCGGCGGCGCTGCGAGCCCCCCGCCCGGGGGAACCTGCCGCTCCTGGAGGAGGCGGAGGAGGCGAAGAGGGGCGAACGGGAGCCGGCGCCGGCTGCGCTGGCGGGGCGGGGAGGTCGGGGCAGGGCGCGGGGTCGGCGGCGGCGGGTCCCGGGCGGTGTTTGCGGGGAAAAGCCCGGCCGCCCCGGGTGGGATTTGCCGGCTGCTCCCGGTGTCACAGACGCGTTACAGGTCGGGCGGCCAGCGTTGCCTTATCATCGTGCATCAGGCAGCCTGGCTGCATCTTCGAGTCGGGGTCTGTGTTTTTCCGCTGCTCCCCTTTCTTTGGCAACACTTGCCTGGCTCGCAATGCCTGTAAGGTCTCAGTGATCGGAACTGAAATTGCAATAAACAGTATTGCCGTTACCGCTGTCATTTCCACACGTAACACATTTTCAGAGCGGTCTGTACGCGGCTGTGTGGCTCCGGCACCGTGGGCGGTGCAGCAGGACCTCGCCGGACCCAGACCCCAGGTATGCGATATAATAAAGTCCCCGTTCTCCACCTCTGAAAGCACTGCAGGTCCGTGTGCTTCCAGGGCTTAGGGCCCTAAAAAGCATTTGGAATAACAGATAAGGCACTAGATAAGCATAATCTCCTCCACAGTTTTTAACCTGTTTTTTAGTAGTGTTTTTGGTTTGGGGTTTTTTTGCATGGCAACTTGTAATTAGAGATGTTGTATAATGATTACAACAGAACCTGAAACCACTGGAAGCTCACAGGTTTCATTGCAAATTCGAAATTCAACCCAGGTTCACCAAAGGTTTGCTGTGATTCAAAATCCTTTCCAGGTAGTGTCTGGTAAGTGATAGGTTTGCCTCCAAACCCCACCAACCCTCATGCTTTCACAGGGGAAAAAAAAAAAAAAAGAAAAGGATTAAACACAACAGTTTGATTTGTCATACAAACTGACATGTACTTCGCCACCCCAAAAAAACCCAAAACAAACAAACCCAAAAAAACCCAAACAACAAACACTACAGGAGCTCTACGCCTGGAAACCCCTGTACTTCATTTGGGTGGAATGGTTGAAAACCAACTTGCATGCGTACTGTGAACTATAAAGCGATGTGCTTCAGTGAACACTGGCTCTTTGTTTGAACGTGGAGAAGGATGGGAGCTGTGCGAGGCGGATCTCGTGACACCTGGTGTTTCAGGAAGGATGGGCCACGTACTGGGTCCAAGTAAACAAGGGAAATCCTTCCGAGCAAGGTGAACTAAAGCTGTGTGCTGGCCCAGCTTCTGATGTGTTAGGCTATATCGTAATTTCTGTCGTTATGTGGAAAGTTTTAATGAAAAAGCCATACCAAGTCATCTTGGTGTTGGGGTGGGGGAGTACACGGGTATCTGATGCTGTCCTTCGTGCTGGGAGCTATAGAACTAACACTGTAAAAACGACTTCAAGCCAGATAACTTGTGAATGGTTTGGGAGGGCAAGGGGGAGGAGGACTAATGCCTGCTTCCCCTTAACCTCCCCGGCAGTCTCACAGTGGCCGCCACTACAGATTGCCACGTCCAGAGTGTGAGAGGTTGTCAGGTGGTGGCGGATGTGCAGCATCAGGTCGCTGCTCCATTGCACTGCTGCGAGGTGATGGGTCCCGCTGATGCACAGGCAACCCAGACAGTTTCTGTATCTTCCACTGAGAGTCTCCTGGGATTTCATCCTTTCCCATTATTCACATTCCTATTTAAAAAAAGCAACAAAGAGGATTTTGATTGCTGTTCTTTTCTGGACTGGAAACTTCAGGCTTGAGAGGTATAGGCGAGATGCGCACGTGACCCCACTTTTCCTTCAGGTATGTGTCTGTTGGACTCTTAAGTGTAGTTCACTCTATATGTTCTACCATACTTGGCAGCCTGACAAATACTTAAACTTACACATCAGGTTTGAGATCATTTTTATGATACGTGACATGAATGGATTTATTTTTGTTCCAGCTTTTACATTTTCAGAGCTCTGAATGTTTTACAGTCTTTTGCATTTTCAATTAAGAGCAAAGCATATTTATATTACCTCTCGTACATCTTTTAAAAACTGTCTGAGCTAACAATATGTATGCTAAATGCAAGCCATATTTAACAGCAACAAGATGGAGAGACCCCATGGTAATGTCATCTTTCCCTGCAGTCCAAGGGGTATTTGGAACTTAAGGTAGTGTCTTTATCCTGATAATTAAAACCTCAAAGTGTCAAATAAATCTCTGTCAAATTCAAGAAAATTTGGTTCTGAAACTCTGCTAGGTGCCTCTACCCTTTTTGCATTCCCTTTTAAAACTTTCCCATTATACTTTTGGATGTTGCCAAGCCCTTCATAACATATTTTTAAACACAGGCTATCATTTAATTTTGTTCATAATGACTGACAGATGTCTAGCATAATATATCATCTCACAGTAAAATATCTTAAATTAGCAATATTTCAGTGCTGTATGATATAATTCATTTCTAACATGGTATTTTCCCGTGGGTTTAAATAGTATGTAAAATATGTTATAGTGAAATACATATTCCTAACCAGCAAAAATATTTCCCTCTTCCCTCTTTTTTTTCAGGAACTTTTAACCATTCTGCTAGAGCACAAAGGGATTTTGAGAGATTTAAATGATGTTTTTCTAGCCAAAAGATCAGATAGTCAAGGATTCTTATTGTCCTGCTTCTCCCATCCAACTTTCCACTGCTCTGTACTTTTGCTTCCTTTGTAAAAATCTGCTCGCTTATTTTATGAGCCTTAGCAAGATCCAAGGCCTTGAAGATCTGGCTCTTCAAGGTTGGAGATCCTAGACAAAATTGAGCATTGTATTGACTCAGGTTTTCTTGGTGTTATCCAATAATGCCCACGGCAGGGTCTGCATTGTGTTTTGACTTCTGAAAAAAATACCTCAGTAAAATGCCATGTAAAATTCAATTAAACATATTGTTTTACTGTCTAGTGCTCACAGAGGCTTTTTTAGACCATACTAATTCCAGAGAGAACCAGCAGCCAATGCTCTTGTTGTAACAAACCATCTGCACATGGACTGGAAAGAAGGAGACAATGATGAGAGTCTTACTGATGCCTTTGAACAGTCCCACCTCATACAGCTGCTTGTCTGATGCAAATGTGGGGCAGGTAGAGGGTCTAAAAAGGACGGGGATTCACTGCTGCATATCGTGAGGTGGACTAGGGTTATAGCTTCCAAAAAGGAGCACCCCACATTCACCCAGCTACTTGTGGTATATGGTGGGAAGAAGGCACGCAACAGGGGAACTGTCCTGTGACTGTTGGTCCCCAGGGGCACCTTCGCAGCTCTTGCTCACATTCTCCAGCCCCCTTGTCATCAGAGCTGGTGGCAGGTGTGTGATTACAGAGAGCTGTGTGGCGTTTCCCATCCTGAGCCTCCTGTTCTCGCTTGACCACCATTCTCGACAGTGTCCACCCTTCAGGCTAGAATTTTCCATTCTTTACCCAGAGATGGGGTATTACTTTGGTCTGTTTGTCATTTCTGCAGTTTTGATAAAAGAGCCATTGATTTTTTAAAAAAGAGCTCATTCCCTATTATTGACCAAATCCTGTCTTATTTTTCCTTTGAGCAGACAAAAGAGTTAACAACTGAAATCTAGCATGCGAATAGCCTTCAAGAAGGACTGAGGCATGGTCTTATTCTGAAATAAATTGTTTTACTGAATTCCATCCCTTCAAAATTACATTGTAGTGTGCATTCCTTATGTCAGGGTCCAGCCCAGAAAAAAAAAAAAAGGTCTCTCAATTTGTCTAAACATCAAAGAAAATGTTCTGTAAAAGTCTCTATTTTAATAGAGTCTGGTTCTGTATGACACTATTTGGCTAAAGCAAGGGACATCGAGAGCTGATCTGTAGGAGGCAGCTTATAGGTGAAGCACAGCATATCAGTGATTATGAATGCATCATGAATGAATGAAGCATGGGAGGAAACATGATTTTGTGCCATTGGGGAAGATGCCAACAAGACCTAAGAAGTTTCTAAGGACTTGCAGAGGTACATTGCATTTCTGTACTGATTAGCCAATTCTTTTTAGATTGTTGTACCTGTACCTGCTGCTTGCAATGGTTTGAAAGCATGTAGAGCTTTAAAGTCCACAACACTAAAGCTGATCTTGAACTCAGTTGAAGGTGTTCCTTCAGATTTTGGAACAGCTCTGAAAGGCTGTTCCAAAGATTCATCCAAAGGCTGTTCTTCAAAGATTTATAAGAAAATGGGAGAAAAATGGACACATGACCTCTGGGCACGCATTGCCACTGAAGTAGAGCAGACCAAGAGATCCGGCAGTAGAGAACAGTTGAGTTGGATGAGGTCTTGCCAGTGTTAATCTGATGCAGTGAAAACTAGAGACTGATAGAAAAATTAATATAAAAGGATAACATATAGATCAGCCATCTAAAGAGATCATTTTAGCAGGGGCTTTTGGGGCTAAATAGTTGGCTAATCAGTAGATAAATCACAATGTTTTGCTTCTGTTCCCATATTAGGTAAATCTGCATATATTTGTGGCTTAATTGGGTAAATGCACATTCAAAATTCAGTGAGTGGAATGTTCGTAAAATGCTAATGGATTAAAGAAAGAAACTGAAAGTAAAACCAATGTGATGCAAAAACACATTGTAGTTTTCATCCAGCTTTTACCCAGTCTTAGCATGTTGTCATTGGCACTAGCAACATGGCGATATTTTTTACATAAAAAGAAATGCCGAGCTGGGTAATTTCCTCTTGAGAACCTTTAAAGAGCATGCAGTTTGTGAACATTGTCAAGTCGTAGGCCTGGAAACACTTAAATATCTCTTTCCTAGAATTTTTTTTACAAGGTTTAAGTGATTTGGAGGTCACAGAGGAGACATCTAATACAAAACAGACATCAGAAATGCATTTGTAAATGTCAAACCCCTGGCCCCATTACCGACAAAAAATTCAACAAGTTCATTTGACTGGTGTGATTCATCTAGGGAGAGTAATGACATGCAAGTTGTCCATAGCCTCAAGACCTTTCACGGTGCTGTTACATCCAGTTGTGCTGCATCCAGTGATCAGTTTATTAAGGGGCCTTGGAGGCAAATTAATTATTGAGAAGTAGAATAAATTGAGAATTCAGTCTTCCCTCCCTTAATGGAAGTAACGTTCTTGAGATTACCATTAAGTCCTCAATACCAGGCATTGCTGAACTCTTATCTGAAAGAAGACCTGTTTGAGAAAACCTTGAAGTGAAATAAATAAAGCTTATAAATCAAAAACTACTTTTAAGTAACGTAGAGCTCTGTAGTGTTTAGCAGGTCTGCTGGGATTGGTAGTGACTTTGTTTGGTTTATCCAGGCATAAATGTCCAATATAGATTACTGCAAAACCTGTTACTGAAATTAAAGAAAGCTAGGCTTGGCTTGGAGGAGAGCAATTACTCTCCCTGTAATAATTGTTGGTATTACAGTGGTGTATTCAAAACTTTTATGAGACCCGAATTCTTACATGTTTCCACCTCTTCTTGTTAATTGGAAATTGATACATATGCGGGTAGCTGAGGAGTCTGCCTGAATATAAAATGATCTAAAGAAAACAACCCTAAGCATAAACAAGCACAAGTTAAGTGACAATATAAAAAACATTACCCATTCCTCCGGCACATTTATCCATTAAAAAGGAATATATTCAGGTTCTTGCTGTTAACCAAGAGATGGCTATGATTTGAATAAGAAAAAGAAGCTCAAGAAGCCCAGTACATGATTCAGCCTTACCTTCACAAATTTTAATGATAGCCTGGAATGAAAATTGGAATCTGCAATCAATCCGTCTATACTCAAGGGAATGAGAATGTGATTAAAGACATTTCAAGTCCAGCACTATACTCACATTTATTTTTGCAATTTCACTGGCTACTAACTGAAAGCAAAACTGGGGGCCTGTTATGTGCACTTCATACCTGTGGCTACACTGCTGATCAGTGACAGCCCACCTGAAAAGGAAAGGTCACATCTGGCAGAGATTTTCTGGCATGACCTGCAACAGGGCAGGGAAAGACACTAAACAAAGCTCTCTCTTCTTCAGCCTACCATAATTTCTTGGCTGGGGTAGGGATATATGACCTCTCAAAGAAAGAGGAATAGATATTGAATTATTTCTTGATCTCATATAAAACTGAGGAACTGTTAACGCTCTGAAGATACTTTTGCAGAAACAATTGCTAAAAATTCATGGGTGCCATCTTGTCCTAGGCACATTTTGTCCCCGAGGGAAATTAATCAAGCCACATTAATACACACTCAGCAGACTCACAAGTCATAACTGACGTCTGGTATAGTGATTGCTCATGTCATTCCACAAAAGCTTTCTCTATTAGAACAGTCTTTCATAAGCTGCTACTAAACTTCTCTTCCAAAGTGTAAAGTCTCATCAGATAAATCTTACGAACTCATAAAGACTTTGTCTCTGGGGTCCAACAGCTATTTTCTGGTTACTCTTAGAATATTACTGCCTCAGTTCTGTGTACTTTAACTCCAAGATTTCAGTGTGACTTTCTGATATCTTCCATAAAGCCCTATGTTTCCACTTTTACATTCCTTCATCTCAGAGCTGAAGTATTCTTTTCAATTCCCAGTTTTTAAAATAAGTTACTAAAATGGAAAAGGCTACTTACTCCAAGAATAGATGTGTATATATCTTATCCAAAGTAGGTTAACTTCTGCCCGGAGAGTTTACCGGCAGCTGAATTACCATACTCTGTCTTTGCTGGATGGCAAGTGACTCACTCTGAATTACTGTATGTCAGGATGTTGGAGCCATGTGTAAAGTTATTCTGTTCTTTTTTTCCCCTTTTTTTAGTTCTAAATTTAAAACTTGCATTTCTTATATGTTCTTTAAGTTGTGCTGGGTTTGGCAGGATTTGAAGTTAATTTTCTTCATAGTAGCTGGTATGGGGCTATGTTTTGGATTTGTGCTGAAAACAGTGCTGATAACACAGGGATGTTTTAGCTGTTGCTGGGCAGCGCTTACGCAGGGCCAAGGGCTTTTCTGCTCCTCACCCCACCCCGCCAGCGAGGAGGCTGGGGGTGCACAAGAGGTGGGGAGGGGACACAGCCGGGACAGCTGACCCCGACCGGCCAAAGGGATATTCCGTACCCTATGATGTCATGCTCAGCATATAAATCTGGGGGAAGAAGAAGGAAGTGGGACACATTTAGAGTTACAGCCTTTTGCCTTCCCAAGTAACCGTTACACATGACGGAGCCCTGCCTTCCTGGGGATGGCTGAACACCTGCCTGCCCATGGGAAGTGGTGAATCAATTGCTTCTTTTGCTTTGCTTGCGTGCACGGCTTTGGCTTTACCTATTAAACTGTCTTTATCTCAGCCCACGAGTTTCCTCACTTTTACTCCTTCGATTCTGTCCCCCATCCCACCGCAGGGGGAGCGAGTGAGAGGCTGGGCGGTGCTCGCTGCCGGCTGAGGTTAAACCATGACAGTTGTGTAATACCTCGAATATTTTGTCTTTCTCTAGGATAAGTTTATAGGAGCAAATCATAAAAGTTAGAGAAAAGAGCACTGCAAAAGACAATGCTATCTGAGACAGGATACTGTAATACATTTAATAATAATTTTAATTAGAGTCTGGAGAGTGTTGGAAAGTAAAAACTTTGTAGAGCAGAATTAGTGGGGTTTACCTGGAAGCTTGTTATAGAATTTGTTGTTTCCTGAAAAAAAGGTTCACACAGACATTTATGTGAGAAAAATGTTTTACCTGGCCTGATTGTTCTTTTTCATTTTAAAAATATATCTCCACTGGCTTCTGAAATTCTTTTCATTTTAATGCAGGTCCAAGAAAAATGTCTTTACATTTTATGTAGAATAATCAGGCAGCTTTTGTAATGAACTTGGCTGCTTTTTTTCTGTCTGTACTGGGCTGATTCTTTATTATCATGGCTATCGCTTACTCAGCTGAGCCATATTACTGTCCATTTTATCTCAATGATGACAGATTAGGGGACAGAAGAACAGTTCAAAAATACTTATGGCAAATGCAATGCCAACCTTCACCAGCTGTGAAAAATAAATTGTACCACACCACCATCCTCTTATGTGCTGTGTATAAGCCCACATCCTTTGTTTTGCCTAACTCCTTCCAGATGTCACTTCCCTCAATCAAATCACAGTCCTCAGCTTCTCAGCAATATTTGCTTGCAGATTGAAATATATTTATGGATCTTCCTTTAACCTCCCAGAAGGTAGTTTCTCCAGGTTAAACAACTGGATTGATACATTTTATTGTTGCACTCTGCATTACCCCGTGCTGCTCTTGAACTGCCATCTCTTCTGGATAGGGGGATTTCAGACACAAACAGGAACCCTACATCTTTGTAGTACTGATAGCAGTAGTAGTATGGATACAGTTTTCAAAGTGGTGTTCCTGTCTAAAGGGCTGGCCATTTTTCACCTTGAGCTTGTGTTTGGGTAGCTTATTATCATCCTAAATCAAAACCACCCCGGAGACCTGAGGGAATCTGTGGGAGCTGAGCCTGTTTTTCTCCACATTCTAGTCTATTCCTCTCCCCTCTTGGCTGCTCATCCTCCAGAGAAGAAGGGCAGGGTTCTCTTCTAGGCTCAGACCCTCAACGAGATGTTTAAGAATTAATCTGATCCCAAAAAACTGTATCATCATAACTTCTACTGGACCTGATCTCGAGTCTTTCTAAGTCAGCAAGATAGAATCATAGAATCTTTTAGGTTGGAAAAGATCTTTGAGATCATCAAGTCCAACCATTAACCCAGGACTGCCATGTCCATCACTAAACCATGTCCCTAAGCACCACATCTATGCATTTTTTGAACACTTCCAGGGATGATGATTTCACCACCTCCCTGGGCAGCCTGTTCCAACACTTGACCACCCTTTCAATGAAGAAATTTTTCCTAACATCCAATCTAAATCTCCCTTGGTAAAACTTGAGGCCATTTCCTCTTGTCCTGTCACTTGTTAATTTGGGAGGAGACCTACCTCCATCTGCCTACAATCTCCTTTCATGTAGTTGTAGAGAGCAATAAAGTCTTCCCTGAGCCAACTCCTCTCCAGGATAAACAACCCCAGTTCCCTCAGCTGTTCCTCTTAACACTTGTGCTCCAGACCCTTCACCAGCTTTGTCGCCCTTCTCTCAACACATTCCAGCACCTCAATGTCTGTCTTGCAGTGAGAGGCCCAAAACTGAACACAGTATCTGAGGGGCAGCTTCACCGGTGCTGGGTACAGGGGGACGATCCCTTCCCCAGTCCTGCTGGCCACACTGGTTCTGACACAAGCCAGGGTGCTGCTGGCCTTCTTGTCCACCTGAGCACACTGCTGGCTCATACTCAGCCGGCTGTTGACCAGCACCCCCAGGTCCTTTTCCACCAGGCAGCTTTCCAGCCAGTTCTTCCCCAAGCCTGTAGCGCTGCGTGGGGTTGTTGTGACCCAAGTGCAGGACCCGGCACTTCTCCTTGTTGAACCTCGCACAACGGGCCTCAGCCCATCAGTCCAGCCTGCCCAGATCCCTCTGCAGAGCCTTTGATCTCCAGGAAAGATTTTGGTCTCCAGGAAATCCCAAAATACATTTTAGGTCCTGTTCATAATAATTTGGCAGGTTTGTCTAATTTTTGGTGTCCAAATGAGAGGCAGTGGCTACCTTTTTACTCCTCTTACAGTGCCCACCTGAGTGCCAGCACTTAAGGACTGCTGACTACGTGGCACCACTATAATGACAGCACTGGCAATAACAGCACTAAAACAACAATATCATTAAATCATTTTCCCAGAGGAGATGATAGACAATGATGAAGTAAAAGAAGAAAACTGTAAATATAAATGATGCTAGTCTTGCAGAAAATCGCTAGTTTATTCAGCAGGAAGAAAAAGACAACAATTATCAGAAACCCTGCAGTTCCTACAAATAAAGGGTTAAGATTCCCACAAAGTCCATCTAACTACAAGTTTTATTTGGAAAAAATATAGTTCAGAGAGAATCTGTCCTTGCACAGCTGAAATGCCCTTTCTCCTGTTTCCTTTCCCACTGGAGTAATTAGCTATGGTAGCAGTTCAAAAGTGGTTGCCTGGCATTTATGATTAGAATTGTTAATTCTAAATTGCTAAATATTTCATTTAATAAGGAGTATAGTCTGCTTAAATTCTCACTGCTGCCTACATTTTTACACTTGAGGTTACAAGTTACAATCTACAAATTATTGTACCTGAGAGATTAAAGAGTATGTGTTCCCCTGATTTTTCGGTGTGCTCACATGATGCATTTATAAGCACTTCAGGTCTAGTTATTTGGTTGTTTCCTTTATATAATCAATGAGAGCCCTGTCCAGCAACACTGGCTTTCCACGTGGTACTGTGAATAGTCCCACTGAAATCAGAGGCTCATTCATCATGCCTGATGATAACGGCTTGCTAGATTGGGTTAGATCTCATATTTACCCTCCCCCACCCACCCACCTACATTCTGAGGGTGTTTTCAAACCATTTGGAAGAGAAAAATGTATACCAAAACACTCAAACTGATAAAAATACAAAGTACCCATAAAAATTGATGAGATGTCAAGATTTTGCTTTTAAGGCTACTAGAAGGGATCGTTTGTTGGCTTTCTGTATAACATGGTCAGTAAGTCTCATCCAACAATACCATCTGTAAAGTGACCACACTTGTGCTGAACTAAATCAAAGGTCTGAAAATTCATTCAGTCTTTATTTTTGAAGAGTCTAAGTCTTTACTCAACACTTTGCCTCGCAATGGATTTCAATGACTAAGCAACTTAATTTTGAAAATGTGTCAAGCTTTAAGTTCTGAAAATTGTTCTTGACAATAACTCCCTAAATTAATTTTTACTTTTGGCTATACTGATTATTATTTTATCTATATACTATAAATCTCAGAGGGGGTTGTCAGTAATAAAATTATTAAAAATATATTGTAAGCAAGCATTTAAGTTAAAATTATTTTTTCTGTGATTCTTTAATCATTCAGCTGTCAGGGATTTGAGTCATCCCTGATTTACAAGGAAATCTGCATTTCTAACACCGGGAGAAGATAGGTTATTCGATTGGCTTATGCTAACAAAGAGTACTCCAGCAAGTCTTTGGGATCACAAAGTTGAAGCCTACCAATCCAGTCATAAATTATAAGTCGTCTCATTAATTTATTTCAGGTTAGCACATGAAGGCGTTTTCATAACCATGGTTGCTACAAGGCAGGTAGAGTGCCTAGCAGCATGCATGGATTCCAGAGAGGTTTGTGATCTTCTCATCCTGCTGTGTTCAAAGTTTTAAGGATTGTCTTGAAGCAAATGTTTGATGGATAGCGTACAATGCTCTTCCATCCAGCACTGTGAGTCATACATAGCACTGTATATTGTACCAGTTTATTCAACTTCCACAGACCAGCATATCCCACACAGAGACCGAAGTGTGTTTTTTTCCTTTCTCTAAGGACAAACTTTTGGATTCTACTTTATATTCTTTATCCACAGCTTGTGAAGTGGAATAGAGTTCCAAATGTGGAGATGGTGACTTGACTCTGCTTTTTTTTTTTTTTTTTTTTTTTTTTTTTATCACAGGGAGAAATAAGCCTTGATTAATGATGAGTTTCTGTTCACAGTGTTCTTTCTTTTAAAAGGCAAAACCTGTTCTCTGTGTGTGTGTAAGATGACAGATTGACAGCCCTGGGAGACTGAAAGCCCTCTGTTTATCCCCAGTACAGATACAGCGCAACTACTAAAAATGCAACTTTCCATGAGCTACCCTGCCAATGTATTTCAGCCCCGATGTACGTGGCCAGGGAAATATTCAGGACACTAGGGGTTATTTTAGTTATACAGGCTATACAGTCCTTTGTCTTTGCCAATGCTACCCACCATTGTGATGGCAGTTTCTGTGATCTGGACATCTGAGAACATCGGCTTCCATTGAGCAGTCATCACATGGTAGTGACTTTCATTTAAGACTGAACTGGTCTGAATTTGAACTGTGTTTCATAGATAAATGCCTTAATGTCTTGTTTCCAATCATCTGAGCCTTCCAGCTACTCTGAATGCTCCTTGCTTGAAAGAAAAAGAGGTTATATTTTGCATTTGTTTGACTGGGGAAAGGGATCTTAGCTGATGATATATGGGGCTGATCATATTCATTCCAGTGCTTTGGTGCCTCTTTGAAACTGATGGGGATACGCCATGAGGTTTTTACGACTCTTCTTGCGTGACTATAAAATTCAGTGAGTTCAGACAGCATAGCTAGGGGAGCATCCTGAGCATGTGACAGTGAATAACATAGAGAATGGGCGGTTATTTGCACACTGATTACTGGAAGAGATTTTCACAGATGCAGACTAGGAGGATTATAGGTTGTAAAATGCTTTAGTACCATTTTGGGAAGTGGTACACTGGAGATGTAAATGAGGAGATATTGTTAATGATTGGTTTCTTGGCACATTCCTGTTTCAAGGAAGCCAAAATTAAACCAGCATTCTGTGGTGGGGATAGGAAAAGGAGCACATTGGCTGGGCATACGGCTGTCTCAAGACAGCAGGTGTTGGTGAGAGAGAGGATGAGATTGGGGCAGGAATACTTTTATGATCAAAGAGAAAAAAAAGTCAATGTGGAAAAAACACGCAGAGGAAAGGTGACCAAAGAAAATCCTCAGGGTCTTTCTTCATGTCCTGCGCCCAGTGTTTAGTACTCAGAAAGTGAATTTAACATTATGTGACTGTAATGAATTTTGGTCAGGGATCTGCTCAGGCAGCCCAAGTGAAATACACTTTTTTAACTTTTTTTTTCCCCTCGTGAAAATAAGGTTCTGTAGAGGCCTGGTGCAAGGAATTCAGCAGATGCAGAAATTACTGAGGGGACATTTGGTCTTTGTGATCACGCAGTGAAGTGCTACCTTGCACTGCTACGGTGGCAGTATATGATTAATATTGCAATTAATAGCTCATGTTTCTCCCCTGTGCACCCAGATACTGAGCTGTCTGAAACCTGATTCAAGCGATCTTGCTGCAGCTGCAGTGTTCTTGGTACAACTCCCCTGTGCTTTTATAACACCGTAACTAATATTTCAATGCTCTTCTGTTCCCAAAGTCCCCAAATCTTATGTCAACCGTTTTTTTTTTCTTTTTTTCCCATGTTCTACAAATAACGTTTGCTGCAAGGATGTGAATATTCTCTCCGTTTCAATGAAGGTCTACCTAATGCTGAGCTGTTATTTCTGTATTTCCACACTGAATTCTAGAGCATGATGACCATTCCCTCTGTCCTCCAAGACAAGGAGCGAACTCATACCATGAAAGATTGAAACAGTTTGGGCTGTCGAAGGACCTTTACAAAATCTTTTCATCCAGCTCTAGAATCTGTGCAAGCCCAGACATTTCACATATATGCCTGACAGAGAATTTTGACACTGCTTTCATGTACTCCAGGATTTTGAGAATATTAAGGAGCTTTCTGGGAGCACATTTAGTTACTCACAAAAAGTGCAAATTCAGGATAGCTGGGGGTTTATTTTTTGGTTTTGCTGAGGATTTAACTCATCAGATACAGCTTTTCTTAATGGTTCCCTGAGAACTATGCAAGACACAGACTATGAGTTTGTTCTCCTACCAAAATTTTTTTCCTACGTGAATGCCCAGTATAAATATCTTCATGCCTCATCTATTAACATCACATCCTACCAGGAAAATCTCTTTTCTCAGTAACCGAGAAAAATATTTGCTCTGTTTGCCATTTCATGTGCTATCATGTGATAACAGTACTGTTATGTGGAAAAACTGTTGATTTTCATTCTTATCATTACAGTGCTTAGTTGTCTGCTGAAATGTTCTTTGGTCCCCAAGGCCATTTTTATATAAAGTCAAAGTCAGTAACAAGTATTTTTATGTCTTTTTTTAATTGCTATTAGCATATGAAGCTTTTTGCTATTTGTAAACTTCTCTATCAGTTCAGTTACAATTTGCAACATAAATTTAGTTCAACTAGCATCATCTGAAGTGTATGTACCTCATATTGTCAGCTATACATCCCCCATACCATATGGTATGATACTCCCAAAGAGAAGCTAAACCTTTTCTGCACAGTAATTGTTTTCATTTCTATTAAAAGAGAAAGGCACAAATAATAGGTACAGTAAAGGCATGCAATTTTTGGCATGTCACTAAATCCTTGATGTCTATTAAAACCCCACCTAAACTTGCAATTCCCTTGACAGAGCACGTAGGAAGGCCTTTCTCCATCTGCTGTTTTTGCCGATGAGATGCCAAATGTCTTTACAGATACTCTCATAGAAAAGGAAGGAAATGCAGTTACAGGATTCATGCTCTTAAAAGCAGTATTTGAGAAAAAAAAAAAAAAAGGTGAAGTGATTTTATATATACTAGATCACCTTAGAGAATGATTACAAATTATGTTCATTTACAATAGAAAAGAGTGATAACTGATTTTTATGTATTGGTGTGTATAAAAGATGATGCTTGAAATGTCCATCATTCTCTACTAATTCAGCTGTCCTCTTGCCTTTAAACTTACAGTTTAGCACAGAATAAGAAGACAGCTTTAATCAAGTTTCAACTAATCTAGTAGAACTAACTGAGACCGATTACTTTCGTGAGTGGACTTTTTTGGATTATTTAGGAGTACTTTAAATGCTGTGAAAATGTTAAATCTTAAAATCTTAGTAAATATTTGCCTCAGCCTCATCTAGAACAGCTTTATACAGTGGCATTGTATTGTTAGATGTACACACACAGATGTGCTTTCAAAACAACAGCAAATTGTTAACAAAGACACACTACTTGTTTTGCTTGTTTGTAATGCACTGGTATGGAATTAAAGCATTTCCTTAGAGACTGAAATGATAACTATACCTTTTTTTTTGGTGACATGTTTAAACTGAAATATCCGGAGCCAGTCAGGTGCCATCATTTGACATTTTTGTCAATTATTTTTTTTAACACAGAAATAAACCTGACAAACAAGATTCAAGCAGTTTTACATGGGGATTTCTTTCATATTCACAACCGATTGCTTGAATAGCAAGCAGTACAATCTCAAGAACATCAAGCTGCTGAAAGAGTGTCTATGAAAATAAAACTGTCTTTGTGAACCATAGGTGATACATTTTCTGTATTCTCAAACATAGGTGTAAATTGAAACAGAGTAAAACTAGCAAGAGCAAACAGGAAAAGAATTAAAACACTATGTCTTTGTTGTTTCATTTCCTTTACTACAGTGTGCAATCAATACTTTACAACAGGGTTAATATGGTCTCTTCAAACATGCTATTATTCTTTCAAAATAGCACAATAACTTTATTAGTTATGCTGTCTGCAGTCTTTCCAATGTGACAGGATTGTGTGGGTGTTCGTAATTTTCTTGGTGCCCTCTGTTGGAGTATTTTCCATGAGTGCTAACAATAGCTAGCACCACACAGCTGCACGAAATTGGAGTGGTGGAAGTTCTAATTCTAATTAGTATAATTAACACAAACAAAAAAACGTCCCACACTGAGAGACTTACTGTTTCTGCTTAGTAGTTACTGAATATTCAGTTTCCACATCTGACGGCTCTTTACTATTCAAGTGAGGCTGTAGTCGTTGATTTATTATTTTTTTTCCAGCTTCAGTGACATTCAGGTGCACTGAAAGGTATTTTAAAACATAGCCTAGAGACTGATCTGGTAACTAGTTGTATTCCTTCTTGTACCTTCCTTTTGGAAAGCATCTGTTTTGTAAATAAATACACGTGACTAAGCATTGGAGCCGTTCAGGGTAGCAGCACCTCCTGCTTTGGGTTTCCAATGAATTCTGTATTCACAAGGCATGAATTCCTTCACAACAGAATCAAGGTTGAGCAAGTTTAGTCATAATTTGTGTGACCAGCTACACCACTGTATCGAATGCCTTGATCAAACGGTGAATGGCCAGCCTTTGTGGGAGGGCAGGAGAATGCGATCAACTTATTGTCTGAGGATATTTGAATACCCTAGTGACTCACTTCAGAATTGGATTGCATCCCAAGGTCCTAGGGACTGTCAGCCTTGGTAACTGTTTTTAACATGCTAATCCTGGGCAAATATATATATATTATTTTTATTTTTATTTTTAAGCTTGCTCACATCTTTGTATTCAAACCACCTGTGCATCACTATTTCTGCTTATAATCCCTAGTATCCTGGCAGAACAGTATTTCATTTGTCTTTGATCATACATATCACCTTAGTAAAAGGGCAGAAATGTGATGTACTTGCTTACAATGACAAGTACCTTAAGCTACAAATAGCTGCATTTGTGTAGCAAAGTGCTACTCAGCACTGCTTTGCTATGCAAAGGAATACTCAGTAGCATTTAGTACTACTGAATAAAAGTGTTACCTATATGGTGGGTCCCAATGGACAAAATATGGGAAAAGTCATAATCTGAGAGGGGATTAGTTAACACAGGGAGGGTAGATGTGTCAACTGGTGCTTATAAAAATGGAAGAACTGAAGAAAATATTATCTTCTGTAATTAGGTTGGTGTTGGGCAATCCTGACTGCCTCACTTGGCAAAGTTAGAAGTGGTCATATCTGCACAAAATGATAATTTTTCTATCCCTTTTCCTGTCAAGATTGAGTCAATCATTATGTGACAGACCACCCATGTGTAAAAAGATATATGTCTGGCAGGAGCTGATATGGAACCTGCAGATGGGTTTATTGGTTTTGAAAATGAAGTAATTTTCCATTAATACTTCCCATAGAGGATAAGGCCCTGACACCTTTCAGATGGGCTGTAATTAGTCCATTATTTGAGGTCTCAGATACTGCAGCTGATAACTGTGCAAGTCAGAGTCTTTTTCTAAATTGCCCCTTCATCTTTCAGCCTGGTTTTCTGTCTGGATATAGCACTGTATGAATCACTCATGTTAATTAATAGTCAACATATTAGATGCATGAGTTGTTTATAATTTCTTCTCTCTACATTGCCCTCCCCTCAGGTATCCATTATGAATAGTAAACTGTTTTGTAGAAGCACCCACTGGTCCTGGCTACTGTGCAAATCTGTATGAAAACACGAACCCACAAAGCATAGAAACTGAAGAAAGATAGCATTAATGACCTTATTACTCCAGTCTGAATCTCTGTAACAGCAGCTAATCCTCAATACAGAAACTTTGATTCTGCCACTTATCTCTTCCTTTAGAGGTTTCTCATTCTTTGTATGTGGTGCAAAGAACATGTATTTCCTCAACTATTTTGAAATGAAAAACGTGTAACATTTGTATTAGTCCTTTTTATGTAAAAGGATCTAACTTTGGCACTTACATAATTACTAGGATTGATATGTCACAAATGTACATTGCTTAATTATAATATTCTGAAATATTCATTTGGGGTCCAGTAGTTCATCTCTGCCTCTTTCCAAGTGTTTCTTACATGATCACTTACCCTTAAGTAATTAGCAAGCATCAGCTGATCTGAACTAGAATAAGTAGTCCTTGGTACAGATCTCATAAAAAATGAGATATTCCTTAAGAACTACAGAGAAAAGAGACGGTTAGATATACAGAAAGAAAGAATTAAATGTACAAAAGAATTAAAAGTGCACAGGCATCAGTGAATTGATAAGTATATGCTCTAATGCACACATTTTCTTACTAGGAATTGTAAGGAACTTGGGAGTAAGAGACTGAGATGTTTGCAAGAGTCTTCTAAAGGATGTTCTATCTGAATAGATAGGACGCCATAAAAAAATGAGAGCTGGAAGAAACAAAAAAAGCTTACCAGATTTTCCAGAGGGATGGAAGAAAATGAAATGGCAGCAAACAGCAGAAGTTGGGAAGGCTGCAGGAAGATGAGGGCAGTGTCAACCTGCGGCTTTTCACTCTTTTTCTGCTGTGGAGCTGGAAGGCCAGTAAGGACTGAGGGCCTGGGTGCAAAGAAGAGACAAATGAGATAATTTCCAAGGGGAAAGGCCTGGAGAATTTCATGTGGAATAACCAGGAAGTCAAAAGATTGAAAAGACCTGTTGTGACAGAGTACTTAAGAGCAGAACAGGACACAGGGACAGCGGGAATGCCCTATAGCTGATGTGTATGCTGTAGTGGTGGGGGAGCACTGGATGGAGAATTGCCCTTCCAAAGAACTGTGCAAAGAGTTTGTTAAGATGTCATTTTGTCTATGGTTAATCAAGGGAATTGCAAGCCAAGTTCAGACTAATTAGTCCTGTCAGAAACCTGTCTCTGTGTCAAGTGTTTGCACTGCCTTAACTGACAGAAACATCCTGACTGCATAGGCTTTTGTATTCATTTTCCCTCCATCCCTCCAACTGGTGATATCCTTGTTCTAGAGGATGTAAAAGTATTAAGTGAGAAGTGTTAAAATGCATTTAATTACACTGCATTTACACCTACAGTTAGCCTGATAGAGGTCATACAGTTAAAAAAATCTGACAGATAAACACAAAACATTCTCGTGTTTTTTGAGTTTTACTCTCCTTAAGTGGCTGCTTGCATGGACCTCTGTCAGGACATACCTAACTGGAGCAGAAAGATAACACCACTTCTCGCTACCCACTGCCAAACACTAACAGAAAATAACTGCATTCTCTACTTCACTGCAGTCCAAAGGCATTCAGGTAAGTCTTATCTCATAGTCACCTGAAGCAGACCCAGTTTGCAGGGAAGCAGGTGAGGCATGTCCCCTTGATCCATGGCACCAGCTCTGTAGAGTGCCAGGAGGTGTCTTAAAATAATTCAACCATTTGAAAGTGAATGTATATCTGTGTCTTACACGGTAGTTGTGGTGGTGGAATACTTTCTGGTTTGTTCCTCTTTCAGTCTTGCAATAGCCAGTATTAAATAACATTAGTCAGTAGCAGTAAAGATCAAAAAATAAAATTGTAGTCAGTATACCATATGTTGATTTGCAGCTAGGATGCAAACCCTGCCTTCAATAACATCTGTATGAAACAGCTCTGCCATCCAGCTGCCATTACAGTTTTCTCTTTGGAAAAAGAAAAATATGTTTCTACATCTTAGTTCACCTGAGGTATGCACTCCAGAGGGGCCAGTTCTAGCATTATTTTTTCTGAAAACTTACGCCAATCATCAGTAAGACCTCAGATATATCAGTAAAGTTCGCTATATAGAGTGACACTGCACTAAGTATTTGGTGTGTGCTTTCCATGAAACAAATGAAATTTTTGACCCCATAGGTTTAGATGACATAGACATATGCTCCTGGCATTCCTGTCCTCGCTCAATTTTTACTGTCATATAAAACTGATCAGAGAATTCTGTGGTTTCATGGAAGGGATAATAAACTTAAGTTAAATAAATTAAATGACAAAGATTGTGAAAAGTCATGAACTTTCCAGAATTCAAGTTTTTATGATAAGGATTACCGTATAAGGAGTAGTTTTAGAATTACCGTAGAAGTGGATGTCATGGTTCTTCAATTGAGCTGGTCACAGCATTTCAACATTACTTTTTTTCTGTTGAAATGTATTGTTTCACAGGTGTGCCACCTCAACACATTCTGAGAGAGGATCTCCCACCATCATTAGCACAAGCACCCACTGATGGGTGACTCCAAAGTCAGTTCTCTTTTCTGATGACTCAGAGCAAAGGATTTCCTGCATTTAAATTTCACACATTACAGTATTTAGTAAATCACAACTTACTAAACATACAAACATCATACCATTCATATGAAAATGTTTCAGAAACTTTTTACCTTGTAGGACTGAAATCATATTTTTAAGACACAGTCATTACATTAAACTAATTTCATTATGTAAGTATTAGGGAAGTTAGAGATACATCTGGATTTTCTCCTTCCAAAATGCAGGAAAAGGTGCAGTAATAGAGCTATTGCCTCTGTCCTCTTCCAGAATCAAACATAACCAGTTTTTCTGCCTGTTGCCTGTGATCCTTACTGCAAGCATTTACGCCATGCATATTTGTATGTCTTTCTTTGAATGCTGGTTTTTAGGATCATTTGAAACAAACCAACCAGCCAAAAACCATCCTCAAACCCAAAGAGTTATTTGTTTTTTAGCTAAACTCATCTCATGCCACAGTTACCCATCAGATATCCATTTGTTTTAAATTGAGCTATGTAGGGGATATTATTAATTTAGTAACTACAGGTCGAACAAAACTGTATTATTGTGGCTTGTGGGATGCATTAGTAGTATTGCAGCCTGATCATGAGTTACAGCCATGTGGTGTTTCACGCTGCATGCTCAGTGCAGGAGAAAATAATCCCTCCTTCGAAGATGAGATGGTCTAGGACGAAGGACACCAATCACGTACAAACAGGTCTGGAGGTAAAAGGAAATGTCTTAGTGACTGAACACCAGTTGCCCAGTTGGTTTTGAGGAGACCTTCATATCAAAGAAATTTTGGAACTGCTTATGTACTTTGAGTTCTGGTTTTCACATTCTCTGGAGGGGAAAAATAGCTTAGAAGCAGATTTATCTGCACCTACAAGTTCTTGATTGCATTTACATTCCTTTGAAGAACAGAAGTATTTACAAAATACTTCATTTCCTAATATGAAAGGGAGCTCTTTGCTTGTGCTGCTGTTCCTTATTTTGCACTCCCCGTCGCTTTAGCTTTCGATTTACATGGAATTTTTTTTTAAAAAATACTTTTCCGTATAGAAAAATGTTCAAATTGCCAAGGAATGGTCTGCAAATTGTAGAGAAAAGCAGGATGGCATATCAGTTTATTGCTGTTCCTGCTGGTATTTGTGATGAGACGCCAATAACAGGTTGGGTAAGGTCTGTGGTGCCCCTGCCCCCTCTTTCTGGCACTGCTGAAGCTGTAAGGGAACCCCCCAGCATGTCTGTGCAGCACACAGGAACATGCTGTTCCCACCCCTCCACAGACTCAGTGCACCCCCAAATGTATACACACAGATGGCCCCAAGCTCAGCTGGTGTAAATCAGTGCTGCCCATCCGGCAGACTGTATGTACTTGCTGTAAATAGATGCTGGGCGTTACATCTCTGTCAGTGTAAAACCACATTCCTGCAATATTGGGGCTGAGAACTTAAATCTATGAAACTCGGGCAAGTAAAATTAAAGTCGCAGTCACTTGCTCCCCTTGACATACAAAATATGGTACTTCATTACATGTTTATTTTTAGTGCATGTACAACGCAACATGAGGGACTTAATGTTGCCATGGGAACCATAACTTTGAATTCCTGACTTTTTATGCATTCTTTTTTTGTCCTACTATGTTTTATCCAAAAAAAAAAAAAATGTACAGAAAGATCATGGACAAAAAAACATTGGACAAAACTCTAGTCAGTGCTACACTGGTATGATGAGCATCAGGAGGAGAATAACTAATCTAAAATATTATCACTTTTAATTAGTAAACAAAATTATACTTGACAAAACATGATGAACTGGAATACAACTAAATGGATGTGGCAACAGGATCCTATGCTGCTGCATATATATGTCTCAGATTTTATATATCTGCCCCAAATTTTATTGAACTAGCACCTGAGCGTGACCATTTTTCTGCCAGTCTGTTGCAATGGCAAAACAAATAGCTATCAAAAGGAACAGAAAAAAATTGATCTATACTCCTGTGTGGAGATTGAGCCCTAACTGCTGAAGATGGTAAAAGGTTAATTTTATATATGTTGATTTTTAAAAAAATTCTTTTTTCTCTGTCAAAACGTATTTATCCTGAGGCAGTCTATTCTGTCTTTATTGCACAGTCTACACTGTAGCATGTAAAGAAAGAGTGTTATGACTGCTGTACCATTTTGTAACTCTACAAAAATAAAGACACAGCAGTAGATAGATTAATAGACACTTTTACACTTGCTGTTGGTCATTAAGGAGGAGATTCTTCTTTCAGCTGCATATTCAGACTGTCTGGAAATTGGAGGTTTCACTACCATCCTGTGGGCTCCAGGGAAATAGTACCTGAGACCTATAACGTCTCTAATCTCTCCAAAGGAAGGGGCTTATACCGATGGAGAAAGTTCATTGCTGGGTCTTTGATTTCCATCCAGCCATAATCCCTGACTGACATAACTCCATCTGTGTGATTTTTATGCCTTATAGAGTTGACAGCGACATGAAGAAAGTCTGACGTAGTATCTCAGAAGATGTTATTTACAAACACTGGACAAACATGCAGTGACCTTGCTGTGCTTTGTCTGGTTTCTGAGAGTTTGTGAAACACAGTGAATAACTATTTACAGTGAATAAGCTATTTTACAAACTATCAGAAACATACTAGTTGATCCCTCTATACTGCATGACTATAACTGACAGATCACAGAAAACTAGTGCTTTATTACTTCTGTGCTTTGCTGGATGGTGGTGTCACCAAATCCTTGGAGATAAACACAACCTTTAATATAAAACAATACAAAAACTTAAATGTGCTTAAAGGTTACTGGAAAATATGCATGGTCTGCTTACAAAGCTGAGAAATGCATTATAACATTTTTGTGGACAACAGTTTATTAGTATCAAAATAGTATCTGGGAGAATATGCAGATATTGCATGTCTGTACCAAACACTCTGAAGAGTTTAGGTCACATGCAATAGCTACTGGGTTCTACATTTCTTTAGTGGCATCATGGATCTATTTTGGCAAGTATACTGTAGGTTGAGTACATAAAAAATACACAAATAATATCCAGTACTGTGCTTATCTCTTCATGTTTTCTCTAGGAACAGATCTCTATGTGAACGAAAGGGACAGTGCCAGTTTTGTCTGGTATAAAGCTGAAGTAATCTATTGCAACCATTCAAGATACCCATGAACCATGGTCACGTTTGCTGTCTAAGACCCTTTCTTTCCCATGCAGGCTGTGCAGCAGTGTCTAACCACGGTTAGCCTTGTGGTCACATTTCTCCTTGAAGAACATCCATCTTAAGACTGTACTTAAACAAGCCTGGGCAAGATTTTAAATTCCCTCTTCCAGGCAACCACTTGTGATTGATCTATTCTGTTACTTTCTCTTGGACAGCATAACGTTTAAGGTTTTGTTGTAAGCTACCTTTACCAAGAAACAGAGCAAGAATAATTTTCAGGTATTTTTTAGTAAGTCTGTTGATAAATCTGTCTTTGGGGAAACAGTAAGAGTTCCAGTTTCCCAGTTCAGTACATGCTGTTTATGGTTTTATAAACTTTTCTGCAGCAGTATCCAAGGAATCTAGGATTACTAATCATCATGGGTGTTCTCCAAGAGTGGGAAATCCTGGATAACATGGCTGCTGCTGGAGGGCATATTCTTCTCAGGCTGTAGTCTTGAATGCTGGTCTGCTACTCTGTTGGTGGTGCCACCAGTTTCCTTTATCCTTTCACTCATCAAAATAATGTGAAAAAATCACATGGCCCCTTTTAAAATCTGATTACAAGCACCTGACCACTCAGGCTAGTTTCTTTTGATTAAAAATATGGCTGTGTATTTGGGATGATTAGAGAGCTCAGGGCATTTTAAAGGGATACAACTGTTTTTCTATGCACTGTGATCCTTTTCCCTTGCATTCATAACTCGAGGTCCATCGTCTGCTACACTGTGAAGCCTAAGAGAAAGTCGAACAAAATGCTCCTTTGTGCTCTCTGCCTTCAGCCCTGGCTCTGCCCTCTGTTCCAGGCTCGTGTTTGTACACAAAAGCATACACATAATTCACAGTGGCAGAAGCAAATCTGGATGAGCTAGGTCCCTTGTGGATGTGGAGCCAGAGGGCATGATCAAGCATGCAGTTGTTGACTGATGGCTCGTTCGCACAATGTGAATCTGAACTAATTCTTTCTACCAGATAGTTTAGCTTATTGTTAAAAGAAAATTGCTTCAGTGTTATTTGGGTAATGTGCCTGCTGGAGGATGTGTGCATAAAAGTTTTTGCATCTGAGAGCACTGAGATGCATAATATTAGTGTGATCATGATGTCGTCTTATTAGTAAGACAACTTGTCCTTTTTTGTCAGTGAATTGCAAAGATCTGTCAAGGCCCAGTTTAATCTACTCCCTGTAATAGGATTTGTCTGTAGCTTGAGGAAACAGAAGCTTGTAATGCATAGGGTTATTAAGAGTGGGTTGTAAGCTATTTGAGATTCTTTAATAAAATATAATATCAGTATATTCAATGAATATGGAAAGAGGGATCTAAATATTTCTCTTTACAACCTTCAAATATCTTGGGAGAGGAGGATGATACCAATTAAACCAAGGGGAAAAAAGCAATAGCTCTTTGAATTCTAGCCTTCCTCAAAGTTAAATATTGATGTAAGCTACAGTTCAATTCAAGAATCTCATTGCCCCTGCTGTAACCATTAAACTAAATCCCTGCCCCATTCCAAGACAAGGTTAATGTATTTAGGGAACCTTGTGAACAGCAGCTTTGGCTGCTTTCATGTACACCCATGCGTAGCCCTTTTGCAAACAAGGCAGTTTTAAACAAGGAAAGATAGAGCTGCTAGGAGGTACAAAGTATTCTGCCCTGTGAATTGCCTCACTTCCTATGTAACAAGCTTTGAGACAGTTCACCTCCTCCCTTGGTGCCTTGACAGGAAACACAAAAATCGAAAACTTTAATTGCTTCTTTTTAGAGGGAGTTTTGGTGTCTGGAGCAAGCAATCAACACAAAGTGATTAGATTTTTTTGTTTGTTTGTTGTTTTTTGGGGGGGGTTTTGTGGATAAAGCCATTAGGAACAGGGCTCTGTTTTATATGCTCCTGAGCATTAAGGTACACTGTAGTAGGAGACAGCCTGCTTTAACGCAATGTTTCTGATCCTCCTCTACAAACACACATACCTATCTATGTACAGCCATATCCCTGTTGCTGGAGGTTCCTGGAACTGGAGTAATTTAAAATAAACTAAGGCTGGCATCTTTTAGTCAATAACATATTTGCAGCCCCTATAGCGCATCAAATTCACCATTTACCTTGCTGATTAACATGACCTTCGCCATGCTCTGTCTAGACAGGTTAAATACCTAGATTGTCAGTCACTGCCAAATTGTCACTAAATCTATTGAACTGAGATCACAAATAAGCAACTTGGGACACTTTAACTCACTTGAGGTACTCCATAAGTATTCCCTGATTGTGATCCTCCAAAAGTACTGTAGGGAAAAATGTATGTTTTGAAACTGAATGCCCTGGTTCCCCTAATGAGTTGCCTCTGAATACAAAATCTAGATTCAGATCTCTGAACACCTGATTCATAGCCTGTGCTGACATGTCAGATACGAATAGTCCTCAGTCTGTGTAAGGAGAGAAGGGGGAGGTGAAAGAAGTAGATTTCACCATTTGTTGGGGTTGGGGCTGTTTGAGGGAGGCGGGGGGAGGTGGGGGGTGGTACCTGCAGAGTTTTGCAGGAATGGCAAATGTATGAAAATATGTATGGTAAGATTTTTTTATTTTAATTGAAAGAGAATTATTTGGAGTTTGTCATTACAAAACGGAAATTCTCTTTGGACGATGATAAAAGAATGAGATGAAACAAAAGGGGATTTTTCCCTAAGGAATTATCCTCAGTTTAATGACTAAGAATTTGTTATTAATTAACCTGAGTTAATCTGGAAAACAAGGAAGTTGAGCTCCCTCTGTGAAGTTATTTGCTAAAGGAAATAGGCCTGGATATTATCTCAGATAGAAGGGAGAAGGAGTATAGCTCATTCTCCCATGAATTCCATTTGAGACAAAATCATACAGTGAAAGCACCAGAGAGAAATCTAGGCCAGTCTTGACTCAAATATATTCCACTGAGGCTTTCCCCAGGTCAGGAGGAGTGTCATGTGCCTTCAAGGAGTCTAGGACTCCCAAAAGGGTTTGTAAACTGCCTTGTGGAGAGACAGCAGATGGTGATTCTTGTGGCCCCACCCATCCTCTGTCAAGAAGCTCATTCGTGTTGGGAATTGTTGCGGTGGCGAGACTGCTCTTGCGGCTTAAATTGGACCTTACCAACGAGCAACATGTCTCTATCTGTATTCCTTCCCTGAAGCATCTCAGGTTACTTCTCTGAAACCTTAATTCCAAAGCAGATATTACCTCTTTTTTTATTAGAGAACATGGAGCATAAAACATCTTTTTTATTGCTACTCTGTTTTGAGTCCCAAAGGTTTTGCCTATGATGAGCAACATGACATCCAAAACATTTCATAACTTCCTGAAGAAATCTGAAGCCTATAATTTTCAGTGACTTCTAACACAGCAGAGAATTGAAGAGATTGAGAGCCCCACTCGCAGAGGGACTCGAGGAGCACAGTGTGAGCGGTGCTTGGGGGGTGCCTGCAGTAACGGTAACGTGGCTGTAACCTGGGGAAAGCAGCAGCTCTAAGATGCCTTGGCTCACTGTACAGTCACAAAACTTAACTGGAAGGAAATCTCAAAGACAGAAATAGGACTTACTCTTTCCTTCTTTCACAGAGATGAGCATTTTTCCCAGCTAGAAATCCTGCACAATGGTAAGGACCTGGGAACCAAGCCCTTCACTATGTCAGAGAAAGCAGAGATGTGCTGTTTCCCTCTTTACTACATCTGCGAGCTGATGGTACTGTGATGAGGGTAATCACTGGGGACAGCACGCAACGTACAGATCAGTTGTCTGCCTGGGCTGAAGCAGGAACCTGAAGGTTGTTTCAGTTTCTCAGATAAATGTGTTAACCACGGGCTATAGAGCGATCCAAACCTCCCAGGCAAGGAGGTCTATGGGTCCTGTCAGGTGGGCTGCAGTTCATGCTCTCTGACCAAACACATTTCCACATCTATGCACAAAAGAAAATCTTCAAGCAAGAGAGCAGGAGAGACCAACTTTGGAAACCACTATAGCCTAGTGAAAAATATGCTTAATGACAAATTAAGAGACCAACAATCAAGCAAGAATGAAAGTTCTCTGTGCATTTTAAGTATGTTGACTTACTGGGCGTTAAGAGAGTTAGTAGTGGGAAATAGCTTCTCCCCTTACTGCCAGGGGCGTGGCATATATCCTGGTATTGCCAAGTGCAGTTGGAGCTGCCAGTTTCCCATGGAGATCAAGATTGTACCCAGGCCTGTGCCTTCCTTGCAGGTAAATGTTCTAATGGCACTAATGATGTAATTAGAGGGATCACTTCTGTCTCTCCTTTGCCTTTTGCTTGCATTAGACACAATTCCAGAAAACCAACGTGATCAGGCTTAGTAAAAGCCATAATTTGGGACAGGGAACACCTGACTTTCAAATTCTACTGATTTTTGTGGAAAACAAAGAGTTTTGCCACAGACTTTAAGTGGATAGGATGAGAGAGTGTAAGTGATCTTCATGCTTAAAAGTTGAACTAAGTGGTACCCTCCAGCATCCTTAGTTGAACTAAAGTGACACCCTCGGGTCTTGGTAATTACACTACAAGAGAAAAGAGGGTCTAAAACATGGACATAAAACCAGATAAAAAAAGCAGTGTTTTTTCAAAAGCAGAATATTCTTAATTAATTAATTTCCCACTTAAAATCTGAAGTGTATCTCACCTCATAAACACTCAACTTGTAGAAAAAATCTAAGTAATGAGTTCCAGTGGCATGAGAGAAAATGGACTGACATGAAAAAGCATGAACAAGGTGGCAATGAAATTCTGCAAGCGAGGCTACGTCTGGTTATATATTATTTTAATAAGACACACAAGGGAGAACCTGCTTCCAATATAACGGTGGAAAGTCATTGCTAATGTTACCGTGTCTTACTAGAGCTAAAGGCTGCTAAAGATTTTGGAATTTTGCAGCCAAATCTTGTGCTCACCAAACCCTAATATAATCTCAACAGTATGATTGCAGAGCGGCTCAGAGTGCAACCCTACACGCTCCAAACACAGTTTATAAGCAATGAGGCTGTGAAATCAAGATTCCTAACTTCAGAAGGTTAAACCTTCTGTTGACTTCACCTTTCCAAAGATTTCAGGATGAAATAAGAGCCTGTGGTCCATGCAGCTGCAAGAGAAGCAATGCTCCATGTTTATTTTTAAATCTGATATGCAGCAGTAGATAAAGTAGCCAATCTTCATGCACACATACACACATGATAGGCACTCTGTTAGTGAGCTATCACAGACCATACATCAGATGCAGTGGTAACAATACTAATAATATTGAACAAAACTGAGCAAAATTAACCCACAGGAGAAAAAAAAAAAAAAAAAAAGATCTTACATTGCAATCTACTATTCTGTTGACTAATCTATCAAAGGAAGGAGCACTTGCGCTATTTGAAACTACACTGGCCATTTTTCTTCCCATATAGGATCAATATATATATAAATAGCTAGGTTGCAGTTAGAAAATGGGTTTTAGATAACAGAGCTGAAGCTTGAAAGTTAGGCTGTTGGTACAGCAAGTGCCAAGATTCCTTTAACCCACAGATACACAAAAAGTTGCACAGATCTGCAGAAAACAGTAAGAGGTAAGAAAATCTCTATAAAAGTGAAATTTCTCTCTACTGTTGGATTCCTTTGGCAACAGAGCGTCACTTTGTGAGTGGTGCTTGTGGCGGATAAGGAGCTATTTCCTGCAGGATTTCTTCTTGAAAGTCTGAACTTTCCCTGTGGGAAATTTCTGTACAGGCAGT
This sequence comes from Falco biarmicus, assembly GCF_023638135.1. Lineage (NCBI taxonomy): Eukaryota > Metazoa > Chordata > Aves > Falconiformes > Falconidae > Falco > Falco biarmicus. The sequence continues at coordinate 56,547,990 of NC_079293.1, read as the reverse complement.
AAATTCTTTGCAGGCCATTGTACACTAGCTTGCCAAATTCTTCCCTCTTCCTAACTAACAGAGATAAAAACATATCTGTGGTATTTTGAGAAAAGCAGTTGTAGCCTTTTTTCTCCCTCTACAGTGAGTATTAGGAATTTTTTCACCTTTATTTTGATCTTCCCCAGACTGTTGCAGTTAGGAGGTAGATTGTGTCTAGAGCAAAACTCTATTGTCTAGTAGACTGCACTGGCCACCTGTTACCTTCCTAAATTCTGGAAAAAATACCTCTTCAAGTTTAAATGCAGCATAATAATCTGCACCGTTCTTGGAAGACCAAGCATAATAGCAGTGAACAAAAGCAAGGTCTGCTTCCTATCAGTGGTTACAATCTCTATTGTATCTCATACACATCACGGTAAAGAAACAGAGACCACATCAGTGGTATGTGCTGTCAAGGACAGGAGGTTTCCATAACTTCTGTGGTGTTGGTCGAAGAGAGCCAGCATTGAAGATTGAGTACTATGTCTCTCGTATAGTCTAAGAAAAACTTTAAAAATAAAAAAAAAAACCACGCCACATTTGTCTCAGAATCCAGATGCACAGACTATCAGTTCTGAGGTGGACTGCAGGTTCACAGGCAGCCTGCTTTACAGCCATTCTCACCTTCATCCTGTAGAATTCAAAGAATGATGACAAGATTAGATGATATGATGTGATGGTCTGTTATCTTTTTAGTATATCTTATCTGTGTGTACAAAACAGGCACTCTAAGGTGAAGCCTACTGTCTGAACCTTGAAATGAGGGGGTGGGGAAAGGGAAAAAGAACATGTGACTATGTTCTCCAGAGAAAATCTAATCTTTTACAAAAATAAAACAGACATTATTAATGCATTGAGAAGACTGACAAAAATAGTTCTTTGGACTTGGCCGTAGACAAACATAAAATGACTGTAAAATCCATACCTTAAATCCACATACCCTGCGGTGAAAACTGCACACTCAGATACAGAGGTCAGTCTCTTTAATTCAGACTTGGAACCTCTTACACTTCCTCTGAAAACCAGGCTGTAGCTAAGGAGAAATGAGGGTAGACCTAAGAAGCCCATGACACCTCTGGTAGCACCAGAGTCCATGGTGCAGGATCCAGGTTTAGCATCACGTACCAGGGCAGCAGCCTCCTCACTAGAAAGCCTTCCCTCTGAGCTTGCCTTCCAGCACAGTGCTTGCCCAGCACCAGTCAGAGATCAACAGCTGTGCATAGAAACCCAAATGTTTGGTGCATGTGCAGATATTTCCAGACATAGTACAGAAAATTCCCATTATTTTGCATTAATTAAAACCCTTGCTTAACAGCCACTTGTTTGCAATTCTGTAAATTTCTTTGCCTTTCATTAGTGCAAAATAATAAGAAATAAGCATGTGCACTTTTGACACATTTCATCTTAGGAAGTCAAAGCTCTTCACAAGTATTAATTAATCTAACACCCCATTTATTTATCAGAAGCCTTTAAATGTTCTCAAGTCATAAATGGTGCTGTACTGTCAGTGCAGCTTGTGTCAGTGATCTCAGCCAGTGTGCCTGAGATTAATCATTCTGTTCCAAACAGGCCACGGCACATAATTTGTTCTAATATATATGTTTGACAAAGATGACATAAATTAATATCATTAATTATTTTAAGTGGTTTTAGACCTCCAAAGTGAAAGAAGCTTCCCTGTATATTGTTGCTGGTTTTATTTCTTTTTAGTAATGAAATTGCATTAAAAAAATTGAGGGTACAAATTCTTTTTTGTAATATAAAATACCTTGTATTTTAACATGTAAGGAAGAAGTTACTATAGAACTAAACGCATCAGACTTTTTCCCAGATTAGTCTCAAAGCAGCGAGGTTACAGCCTAATCCAATAGTCACTGCTTTTTATGATCTCCTTTTATACTGGATTCAACCAGATCAGGATGGGATCTGATGCAGTATATCCTCTTGTCAGCAAACCAGTTGTTAACATACACTTAAAAGGTGTTGTTTAAGAGTGTGTCTAAAGAGAGATTGCCTTGAGAGTATGCTTAAGGTTCAAATGTGCTCAAGTACTTTGGTGAACCTTAGTACTTTAAAGAATTTAAAACATTTTGGCATAAGTCCAGAAATTAGAAGGATTTGGGCAAGTCATTAATTGCATTTGAGAAATGGCTCTCTCATGTAACGAGCATAGACCAATAAAAAATAAAACACTGAATCTTTTTTTAGAAATGTGGTACCAAAGGTAGTAAAATCATGTGTGATGGACAAATAAAATTCTTTAATCTAGATCATAAAACAAGCCGTTCAGTCTCCTGTTACATGAAGGTATCTACCTATGGAAAGTGAATAGGTCTCAAATGAGAAAGCTCAAATTGAAAATCTTGCTTCAGAAACATTCCTGTGCAGACTGCTTCCTAGTTCTGAAGGCACCCAATACAGTGTGAGTTCCTGTCTTTCTGTTAGACCTGGAAATAGCACAGAGTCCTGTACTTCTGCTCTGGAGCAGCCGTGCTCTAGGCAGAGTGAGCCAGGCTCCAGGACCTGCTGCCTTGAGGTACCCCATTGAATAGGCACGTCTGGCAGGCTGGGAGTCCCTCACAAAATGAGGAATCACTGATTCAGGAAGGAGGAAATTCCCCTGGACCCTCTCCCACAGTTGTGTGCCTTACCTCTCAACTATAGAGCAATGTGCCCCCAGCCCCACAGGGACTGTGTGTCCCTTAGTGTAGTGCCCCGCTTCCACCAGCAGTGCAGGGGACACACAGCCATCCCAGCTGCACCATCCAGCCTCGCTAGCCTGACCAGAGCACTTCCTTTAGTGGTGGGAGATGCAGGTCTGAAACCTCTAACTGAGGAGGTGTCACACCAAATATGTCTATTTCCTGAGAGAATGAGTTATTTAAGAAACCTACAAGTAAGGGCTTCTTCTTGTGGAGGTTTTGAGACTGTGAGTCCTGGTTAGATCCTGAACATTTAGGTCAAGGGAGGTGGTGTTCCCCCTCTGCTCCGCTCTCATGAGACCCCACCTGGAGTACTGCATTCAGCTCTGGAGCCCCCAACATAAAAAGGACATGGATCTGTTGGAACAAGTCCAGAGGAGGGCCATGAAAATGATAAGAGGGCTGGAGCACCTCTCCTATGAAGACAGCCTGAGAGTCTTGGTATTGTTCAGCCTGGAGAAGAGAAGGCTCCAGGGAGACCTTATAGCAGCTTCTAGTACCTAAATGGGGCCTACAAGAAGCAGGAGATGGACTTTTTACAAGGGCCTGTAGTGATAGGACAAGGGGGAATGGCTTCAAACTGGAAGAGGGTAGATTTAGATTAGATATAAGGCAGAAATTATTTACTGTGAGGGTGGTGAGGCACTGGAACAAGTTTCCCAGAGAAGTTATGGATGCCCCATCCCTGGAAGTGTTCCAGGCCAGGCTGGATGGGGCTTTGAGCAACCTGGTCTAGCGGAAGGTGTCCCTGCCCATGGCAGGAGGTTTGGAACTAGCTGATCTTTGAGGTCCTTTCCAACCCAAACCATTCTATAATTCTATGGTTAGAGAGGTGGGTATTTCAGATACTCCTTAGGACTTAGTGGGTTTTGGTGTATAGACAATTCCAGGTTCAGTGTATGACATCTCTTGATAATCATCTGGAGTGTATAATGATCCTGTGTAGGCTATAGAGAGTACAGTTCTGGGTACGTGTCTTACTTGCTGATGCCTAAATAATTTTTTAGATCTATTTGTAAGTGCCTGAAGTAACCATCTTAACACGGCAAGTCAAATTCAACTTTGTATCACAAAAACTGAAGAGAAAAAGATCAGCGTAGAATAAGTGGAAGAAAAAGCAGGAAACTACCTACTGGAGAGCTGGTGAGTATAAAGACTATTCTTTGCTGAAGGAACTTAAACCATTTTATAAAAGTGCTCTGATGTGTCTTTGAAACTCCATTTCACATAGAAATAACAATCTTGATTCTCAGCTGGTATAAACTGCCAGGGATACATTGAGGCCAATTTCCTCCAGCTTCTGATCTGGCCCAGAGATATCGTATACTGCTATCTATACTAGTATCATCTAGTATCATCTGTGCTGCCATCAGGATGAAACATATATGTCTGCATATAGCTTTGTATCTGACAAAGACACAGAATTGCATTAACATAGAAGAGAAAACTAACTAGTACAGAATAAAATGAATACTGATGGCTGAAAAATTCTGTATACATGATAATGCACTGGTTATTCCTTAGTTTCTGTTTTTACTTATATAACAGGTATTTTCTTCAAACTGGCTGGCTGGTAGTTAAATTAGCTTAATTTATAGCCTTTTCCCAACGCAAGACAAGAGCCTATATTCCCTCCTACTGAAGACAGGTGTTGTACTAACACACCTAATGTACTACTACTGTTTCATGCAGAGAGGATAAAATACTTGGTGCGGTCAGGGAAACGGCAGTTAAGTATGAGCATTGCACTGGTTTTTGGCAACAAAAAATGCTATGCCTTTCCTCCTTCTAAAAGTGCAGAAATTCGCAACCAGTCAGTCAGAATGCAAAGGCTAAAGTGGACAAGTGACTGAGGTTTGTTTTCCAACCTTTTGTCAACAGTCTTACAGAGCTTTGCAGCTCTCAAAGGTTTTGTATGGTGTCTTCCTCTGGTGGAAAGCATGCACATATTTGCATGTATGTGTGTGCACACGTGCATGCCTGTTCTCCTAAGGCAGTTTTACAAGATTTTCGACACATGAATGTAAGTTCAGTGATGCCAGCCTGCAGGAATGCAGGTCTGGAGATGTGAGGGGCGATGGTATCGGCCGCATGACTACTGCCTGCGGTGAGAGATTCCAGTAATTTTCCCTGCTGTTATGGGAAATGTCATATGTAATTCCAGTTTTGACAGGTTTTTCTGTAATTGGTATTCGACTATTGGACGCACCTTTTGCTGGAACAAGGCACTGCCCCTCAGGCTGCGATCTGACAGTCTGCGGCAGTGCTGCTGCCTCTGCTTTCTGTGCGAACGCCGGAGCCTGCACAGCTCTGCATGGGAACGGTGGGGGGAACTGACCTGGTTTAAAAATAAATCCCACCCCAGCATCAAAGGCCCATTTTTTTAGCTGGATCCAGCACAGATTCCTGGATCCTTGGGCTGTAGAAATACTCATGCCAGCGTGGTGGTGGGAAAGTCAAGGGGTTGGGAGCAAGCACCTGGGGAGGAAGGGGTGGCAGCTTCTTGAGATGACTCAGCGAATGCAAACTTTCTAACTGCCCTGCTCTGGTGTAGGTGTGTGTACTTGCACCACCACTGCTCTAATTCGGGTTTGTGCTCAATGGAGCGGATTTAAATGACTGCATAAGGCACCAAGACAAAAGGATAATTTAACTATTTCTTGTGATCATAAGCTGCAAAACATACCATTGCCACTGGAATGCTGGAGCTGCTGCAGCACTGCTAAGCCCAGGCAAGGTCTCGATGTGCTAAATGCAAGGTAAAGCCTTGTCATTGGCACTGACTTACCAGCCAATTTGCCTTCTGCGTACACAGCACCATATTTTTAACACCCCTGCCACCTTTCAGCAAGTGGAGTATGTTCTGGCATGCTGTATCACCACTGCATTAGCAGGCAGGCAGTTTGAAATAATATTTGAAAGACCTGTAAACCTACAAACTCTGAAATTTGAAATCAATTTGCCTTGAACAGGTTTGGCCTGAAGATGGGTAGAAATCTGAGCTGTACCAGTCAACCATAGTTCAGCTTTCATTCCACAGGTAATTGCAGCCACGTTCATTCTGGCATTAAGCAACTACCGTACCTGCACCTGTGATACAAGGGTGAGATGTGTATAGGTAGCTCGTTAGTGTGATCTCTCTTTTTAAAAGGAAAGTTATAACTAGGAAAGGATTTTCACTATGTACACAGTGTCGAAAGTCTGACTCTTAAAATCACCTCTTCTGAAAAATTCTGACATCAGAATACGATTAACTGTGCTATTTCTGTCATATCTTATTTCAGGAAGTCCACAGTAGTGTCATGGAAGCAGGAGAGTATTATTTTACATAGCATGCAGATTTAATTTTGAGATGTATGCTGACAGCCTATGTTACCCCTTCTGTCATAACCAAACAAAGTAATTAAGTTTGGAAAACCTCAGATTCTCTTTCAACTTGATCTTTAGAGCTGCAGAAATACTTTTACAGTCAGAAATCCAGCTTCTTTGCTTGTGCTGAGATAGTAGAGAGCTACTCGCCTTCCAGCTGTCCTAGTGTACCAATGGCTACACGGTGGACATTTTATCTGTTTGTTAATATAAGGTTAGACCCTGAAGTCTGTACATGCTTTTTATTCCAGTACGTTTCTCCCTAAAGTCAAAAGATTTTTTCTGAATAGGACTGATGAAACATGTCAAGAATTAGATCTGTATTTGTTTAGTGCCAAATGTGTGTTCAGTACTGTCAAGTATGTAATTGTTTCCATCTCAAACATTTAAAATGTTTTGGATAGTCCAGTGTCTATAGACTAACTCCAATAACTCCACATTTTTTGATGAAAGACTCTTTCAGATTTTTTGTAGCGGCATAGCAATAACCATAATTTCAGGATGGGATTTCAAAACCTTGATGAACAGTGATCTCTCTCTCGCTCTTCCCTGCCCCCCCCCCCCCCCTCCTCACTTGGTACTACAATGAAACCCTAGGTGGGATTTCTTTTTTCTAATTGTGAAATTAAATTATTGCAAAAACAAGGAAACAAAAGCTGAAATTCAGAACCTACTGAATAGCAAAAATCTTCCTATGGAAAATGAACTCAAAACTTAAATTATAAACCTGTCAGTTCATCTCATATGAAGTTCACTTAACAAAGCGTATGTGACACTGTGCTACTAAGGATTTAAATAAAGTAATATGCTAGAAAAAGAAAGATCCCTGAAGCAATGAAAAAAATTACCTCCTTACCACGTTTTAGATTGTGGGGAGGTTCTCCAGCACAGCTCTGAGGCAGCCCTGGCGCAGGTTTCCTTGGCTCCTGAGACAAAGGTTGTTGTTCCCAGGACTGCAGAGTTTGGCAGAATCTGCCATCCCGTCTGGTCCCTCTTCCCTTTCCATTCATGATCCCCATCTCAGTGCTTTGTGTCCCCAAGCCCGTCCTTTCAGGGGGCAGAGCTGCGAGGCCAGAAGGGCAGAGGCGATGAAGAGCTGAGTACGTCAGCTCAGGATGCAGAAAAGATAGAGTGAGATCCACTTTGGCCCTGCTTTGAGCAGGAGACTGGACAACGCCTCTTCCAACGCAGGTTGCTTATGACTTTTTGGGTTTATGCAAAAAACTGCTTTGCAGTGTGATTCATTTGAAAAGCATGAACAATTTCCCATGTAGCACCTACTTATAGTTATTGGATATTATCAGCATTCAAAAGAAATTTCAGAGCATTTCTACTGCTCAGTTCTTCAGCCCTAGATTAATGGCAAATATTTCTCTTTGCCTTTTCTTCTGAAAATCTTACTGGTTTGACATAAAAATCAGCTCCTGAAGTCTGAATGAAATGGAGTATGCATGTCTTTAAGCAAGACCACAGTGCTCCTAAGCCACCTGGCTTTTGAGGCATTTTTTATGTTATGCCATTAGGAGAACATATGTTACCAACAAAGATATATTGGAGTGCTGCAATTTTTGAATCAATAGTTCCAAGAAACTACCAAGACTAACGTTAAAAAAGGTGATTTCCCTATACCAGAGATGCATCAAGTACCTAATAACAAATATATAGTGGTAACAAGTATATGGCAAATAATGAACTTGTTAGCAAAGTAATAGCATATTTAGTGAATCAAATCCAGTCCAGAAACAAAAGTAATTGTTTCAGTTTATCCTTCAAATTGTAGTTTAACAACAAAGACAAAAACGGCCAACCAAGGGAAGCAACCTATCAGTCAAATTGTGATAACTTTACTTTCAAAAGCCACTTTATTTCACAAATAGTTCTATTAATTTGATATAACAGATAGGAGAGTATCACAATTAAGTCATGCAGCCTTGAGGTTGTGAGTGAAGGCCTGAGGCAAGGTTAGCTGTAGTATCACTTTTTTTTTTTTCAATTTATAAGTTGGAAATAAATGCTGTCTGCTCTCAACAGAAACACTGAAGAGAGCAGGATGTTGGGTTTTATTGTGCATCCTGTTTTTTAGTCAGCTCAGTATTACTTCTAAAAACTTGCAGAGCCTTCTGCAGGCTTTGTGTGAACAGAAAATAGTCACAGACAGCCATTCTTTTGCTTGCTGAAAATTAAAACTTCTACAATACAGTCTAGACAGGAAATTGCCTTGTCCTTCAGCAGAAAATTAAGTAATTCATTACATCAGTCATCCAAGACACTCCATCCTTTGAAAATTTGTTTTCTGTTGCTCTGATAAAGGTAAGATCTATAGGTCTTCTCTTCGAAGTAGGTGAGTCATCTTATGCTGGACATTTCACACATGTTTTCTTGGGACAGCGATTCTTCTCTGTGGCTAAGCCAATTGAAGAAAAACGTTAAGCTACCCGATGCTTATCTGTAGGGTGCTCAGGATACAGGACAGAATAAGCCTCCTATAAAGAACTTTTGGTACTTCTGTTCCTTTTCAGCTCTCAGTTAATGGCTTTTGTTCGTGTCTGAAATGTTTGCATTCCCCCAAGAGAATGCTCTCAGTATAACCTGAATCTCCCGGAGGTATTTTCTTTTCATTGCTGTCTATCGATTTTCATTTACGTGTGTAGATCATAGCATATACTTAAACTCTGTAGATCAGCTCAGAAAAATTATTGCTTACATGATGCATTTTTCTTCTGATGCATTAATGTTTGCATGCTAATTACAATTATCTGACTTTTTAGCATTTGCAGTCAGCATGTGAGACAGGTGAACCTAAAAATGTGCCCCATGGATTCCAGCCAATGGAAAAAAATAAGCCAGAGACTAAAGAGATGCAGCAGTTTATACGAAATTACGACCAGGAAGAATTCAGAGGGACAGAAAGCATGTACAGAACAATAAATGAGCTGAGAGTAAGTATATGACATGGCAAAAAGGAAAGCAATTAATAAATCAGTCTTTAAAAAGTGGTGAAGACAATAAAAGAAAGAGTTTAAAATATTTTTTTAAAACAATGAGTCACAAAATAGTTTTGTCCTTTTTTCCCTCTAAATATATAGTTTTATTATCTTGATTTGGACAGAAAGTGATTCTAAAAAACGCTGAAATAGGTAAGAAAGTATCCTTCAAAAAACCTGAATCCCTGTCCAAGCAAGCAAAAGAGAAGAGGAGTCAAAAGTGGCAAATTAAGTATAACGACACAAATCAAAGGCCAACAATAAATGTTTTAGGGACTATTTGCTAAATGCATAAAAACTAACAGCAAACTCTTCCTCAAAGCCACGGGGAGTAGGGAGGCTCCCCTGGAGTCATTAAGGTCAATTGGCATATCAATGAAAGGATAAATTACCGCAGAAAAGACAAAGGGTTTTTTGCAAGTTTCCCCCTCCTGGAAGATCGAAGAGATTCACACTCCAGAAGTCGTCTTTACAAGGACGTATCAGAAGAGCTGTTTTAAACTGAAATGTCTGTGGAGGAGGTTATAGAACAAATTTACAAAATGAACAGTAGCAAACTGCCAGGACCATATGGTATTTCCCCAGGAGATCTACAGGAGACTGAGGATGAAATAGCTGAACTACTGTCTTCCTGAAAACTGCCTCTATACTAAAGATGTAGAAGGTGGCAACTATTGACAATAACTTTTTACAAACTCAATTAGAGATTCTGGGATTATAGACCAGTTCTTTTGATTTAGGTAAGTAACACACCGTGTGGAAAACTAATCCTAATTTACATGCAGGGTGATAACTCGGTACTAGCTGCTACCGCTCAGAAAAGAAAGGTCTTGGACATGTAACATAATTCTGTAAAGACATCAGCTTCATGTTCAGTAAAAGTTAGAAGCAGCTACAAAATAAGACAATTTTTAGGTTTTGCACTTGTTCTTCAGCATATGTGTTCCTTTGCAAAACACATGCCAAGAGTTGTTTGTTTTGGGTTGGGGTTTTTTTCCATTTATTCTGATAGACATATTACTTCTATTTCCAAGCCACTTGCTTTGATATGTCCTTGGGCCACCACAGCAAGAACAATGCTACCAATATGAGAGAAGGAAATTTTTACTGCAGGACTAGAGAACAAAAAAGCATGTCAAGCTATGTCCACTTCCAAATACTGTGTTACGTTTCTGGTCTTCCCTCCTATCTCTCATCCCCAGAAGGGATAGGGCAGGACTAGAAAAGATTTAAAGAAGGACAAAAACAGTGGTCAAAAAGATGAAACAACTTCCATAAGAGGAACAGCTAAATTGTTCAGCCAGAGAGAGACAATTTTTTACAGCTTTTACATGGCCTGGAGAAGGTGAACAGCCAACGAAGTTTTTCCTACAATAGCTAGTGAGAGCTCAGATGATATTTTTGAAGGGTAAGCTGAAAATGAATGAAATTAGATATACTGTGGAACTCTTTCCCATAGGATATTTTGATATTACAGTTGTACAGCTGTTTGGAAAGCTAATTAACATAGGAAAAATCTACCAGATACTATACATATAAAGATAATACCTCTTATTCAGGAATTTGATGAACTGCTAGTCACTGGAGATTGAAAAATAATTGTGGGGTAGTATTGGAGTATTCTGGCTTTGTTTTTCCATTGTTGTCATTGCCAAGATATCTGTTTTTGGCCACTGTCAAAGAGGTGTTACATTTCTGGATGGACTTCTGATCTTATACAGTAAGCTATACTTATAGTCCCTCATTTCCATATAGGAATACCACATGCAAGCTTATAAGGGATCTCAAGGTTGATTTCTGAAGTCCTTTATGCCCTGGTGTGTGGGCAGAGTCTCAGCCAGAATCTTCTGTTTCTCTTAGGCATGACTGTGACTAGATTTTAGGTATGAAGGGAATGGCATGGCTGCTACTAATATTTGGCCTCTCAAGAAGGCAACTACTTCATCAGATCTTGAGGAAATGGGGAAAAAAAAGTGTTGGCCTGAAATAATACATTAATTCTTTTATTAATTGCACACAAAACCATATCTCTGAGGAAATGTGTGAAATTCTGTGGAATTATTTTGAAGAGAAGATAGAGCAAAAATAAAATATTCCAAAATCTCCATAAGGAAAATCTGTGCCCAGGTATCATTTGAGTGAGGGTGAAAAATAAGAAGAAATCAAAAATTTTAAATCTTTCCTGTAGTTGGATTTCTTTTCAACATGGAACAAAATTAGTTCTCTTTTAAGGCACAGTATCTGTACACATTACACAGTTCCACTCTTAACAGGAAAGGGATTTATGAGTGCCAGACCAGGGCTGGAATTTTAAATTAGAAAGTGATCTTCATGTGCCTTAAGCATGGCCATCTTCCACACAGAGTTCCTGATGAAGGTAGTAGGTATAAAATGCTCCCTCACAAGTTGGCACTTTGCTGGTAAGCATTTAACGTTCATGACAAGCCTTGCTTTTTTAAGGGTAAAAATGAATGCAAACTACTACCTTCCGGACGTTGCTTGAATACTTACAGGAATTAATTGCATGTTTTTTAGTTCCTAAAATCAACATTCAAACAATCAAACAAAAAAACCTAGCATGAATGCAAACTTTTCTAGCAGCCCCCAGTTGCTGTGGATCAAATCACTAGAGTCTGATCTCACTTTTTTCATTGGTGACAATCCATATTAAAAAAAAAGTTACATGGACCAGTAGGTAGTGACCCATACATGCAGTTTCAAAGTATTCTATTATAGGAAGAATGAATAGATTATTTGGGCAGGAAATAGAAAAAATTTCTTTCTCCAACTCTGGGCAAATCACCTATCTGTTAATCTCTTTTTCTCTTTACTTTTTTGCCACCTTTATATTTATGCCAGTAGATCTATATTGCCAGCAGCATAACCCCTTCTCTGCACTTCAAAAATTCCTGATACCTATCAGGATGCAGTAGCTCTAAATTAATACAATGATCAATATTGGTCTGGCTGGGTCTCAGTGATTCAGAGAGATTTCACCCAGCTATGAGACGCTAGCCAGATACAACCTTGTATCCCATTATAACATCAAAATTAGAAGTTTTGAATCTCTCAGTGTGGTTTGGTCACAACTGATGGCAATAAGCATCAGTGTGGTAAACGGAGAGAAAATTTTCATCATGGTTTCTGAGTCTCAGAGGGGATAAGTGGGTAAGCCTTTGCTCCTGAGGCCAGGCTGGGTCCTTCCAGGCAGTTGGGATATTTTCTGGATTCAATAAATTTTCTGAAAAATCTCCTCAATTAAATTTATTTTTTCTCTCTAACCACAGCCCCTATTCAGCATACTTGCTAAAGAGAAGGCAAACAATAGCAACAAAACTCTCTTTTGCTGGGAAAAAAGCACTCTGAAGCAAAAGGTGAAGATAGGAAAGAGGAATTCAGTTTACATTTTTCTCTTCCAACTAAGGCCTGTGCAGCCCAAGAGGGCTTAGTTTCACAGTGATGTTGGTTTGACTCATTTAATGGCAACTGTTTTTTCAAGTTGCTTTTAAAAGATGAAAAATTCTTTGAAAGGTGGACAGCTCTGGCAACAAGCTAATAGGGAACAGTCTGCTACAGCCCAAAGTATATGAGCCCTCACTTGCCAATCTAACAGTCGTTCCCTGTTGGTATGATTGGATTATTTCATTGGATTATTTCCCAGATGGGCATTAATGTGTTTGTAGGGCACATTCAGTTAAAGGGTCAATGTTTATTAAAGCTGCAGATATTGCATTTGCTCTGAGCATGTCATTAAAACAGCAGATTGCTCCCTGTTTTGCCTTTCATATAGTAGGCTGTATCACAAAACAGCTCTGGATGATTTTGTCACCTGTTTTTGTTCAAGAGCTTAAAAGTAGAATATATTATAGGTTTCTTATATGGAATGAATTAGTATTTTTCCATAAAGCTAAGGTTTTCAAAGATTATGATTTGTACTGTGGGCAGGGAAATTCCATATTCCCTCAAAGTCCTCTGCCTTGGTTTATGGATTTGTTGTACCTTTCTCCCTCCAGAGCTCCCTGCTTCTGCTATTTAATTGGGCGGGGGGGAAGGGGGTGGAGGTGGTGGGAGCCTTCAGTGAAATAAATGTGACTTAGGTCTATAATTTCTAAATAGTAATTAAATAATTATCTAAATAGTAATTAAATAATAATTTCTGAATTTTACTCTACACAGCCATTCTTGCATAAAAACAAGCTTCTGATCATATTGTGATTCAATCATACTTTTCAATGTGATCGATGTTAGCAATACTCATTGTCTTACAATTGCCCCTTCCTAAAATATCAATGGTGTCCAGTTTCAGGATGACACAAAACTATTTTTTCTTACCTGTCCTGTCTTATCCAATTCCATCCTGCACTTTACATATTCTAAGATTGTTTCAGTTCAATGGTGAATGAAGTACTGGTTCTTATATATGATATATTATGTAATATATATTAGAAATTAACCATTGAGATCAGGCAATCTTTTATCAGTAGTTTTAATAACATTAAGCAGTAAAATACAGTACAGCCAGGCATTAAAATGCTATGTTCAACTGTAATACACCATTTCTACCATACAAAGTCAGTATGCAAAGGCTTTGCTTCCCTTCTATCTTTAGAACAAAGTCTCAGAGCCACATCCCCAGGTTCAGCCAAGAAGAAACCCATAGACCTGAAAAATGAAGGCAGAAAGACTTTTTGGTTTTCAATGTAACCTTTTAACCATATGTCTTTAAGAGGCTAGATCTCTTCTAAGAACATCTTTCAATTGTACTGGCTTAACACTATTCCAGAAGCTTAGCGTGTCCAATCACCCTAAAAGAATCCTAATCAGGCCTTAGGATAAAATGCTGCATTGACAGAAAAGCCGGACAGCAAGTAAGATGTCACATTTCAGTGGATGGCCTCGCCAAATAACTGCATTTCCAACTGCTGGAGTTAAAATAGAAGTGTCATTGAAAATCAAGATTAGTCTTTTGTTCCCAGGTAGGCAATCAAGTTAGGCCTGCAAGTAAGTCTTAGCTTGGAGCCTTGAATTCAAGGGTTTGGATCTGCAAGATGAGCCTGGGTGGACAATATCCAGGGATGGCGCTTTGCATTAGACATTTATTTAAGAAGTGTCCTTCAGAGCTGTTCATTCATCATAGGAGTATAGGACCTCTTCAGGTCTTCTGATCTAGCCCTTCCCTCTTTGAGATCTATAGCCTTAACAGCTCTCAAAACTCCTGTAATTTGTGTTGTCTCATTCTGTTTGGTGCTGCTCCAGTGCTCTGAAAATAGCTGTGCTGTACTCCTGACTCCACTAACGCGTTACACACTGGCCTGGAGATCTCTGTATGGCAAGATTCACAATTAGACTTCCATGATGTTGATTTTTGTTTGTTTGTTTGTTTGTTTGGGTGACTAACAGAGTTTGAAAGCATAAAAACCCATGATGCTTAACTGATTTGAATTGTCTCACATGTCTGTCTCATGTTTCATTCACATAGTCACTGTGAAATGTATCAAGCTCAGACTGGGTTTACCTGCAATAACTAAAGCAGATATATTTTATTTGGTAGCAACTTCTCTCATTTTGCATGACTTCCATTCCTAGAGGATTAACTTTAGGCCTACAATAACAAGGTGTATGACTGATATGATCAGAAAGAAGATGGGAGCATTCACTTCTTTTTTGTTTTAATTCAAATGCACCACCTGTGTTAAGCAGCCTATGACTTTAGTTAGCTGTTTGCAGATCATCATGTAAAAGCAGCACATTGAACTGGCACCATTGAACTAGGAGAGAAGGCTGCCCACTGACTTTTCCCTTGCCCTGGCTGCTACACCAGGTTAAGAGCAGCTGTGGAGGTTTGGGGAAATTGTTTCTTTCGTGAAAGCTGCTGAAAACACACGTGACGTGCAAGTGAGAGAGGCAGGGATGAACAGCACAAGCAGAGAATGAGGGGATATCCAGCAAGAACAGGGAGCAGACATCTCACTGGGACTTAACTGTGGTGGAAAATTTTTTTGCTGGGGAACAAGGAGAGACAGTGGAATTTGTTGCAACCAAGTAAGGCTCTTATTTTCAGGACTGAGGATGAGACTGAAGGAATGGGTCTACCCACTGATGACATCTGAGGCAGAGGAGAAATTTGCTTATAAATCTGTTTCTGATCTACTTCACTGTTTGTTTAAGTTCCTGCTCTCCAATAAGACAGCTTTTGGAAACTGGTGCTCCAGGAGTTCTGGGAACACTCACACAAAGCTTGACCCAGCTTTGATTTGGATTGCTTTATGTTGACCCACCTTTAAAATTTGACCCATTTCAGATTCCCATCACACCATTCCTAATAAAACTTTCTCCTGAAGTGTAATTAGCAAGTCTGTACCAATGAGATTAGTGTTGTCTAATAAAACTGATAACTTAATGCCTGCATTGGGTTCCCATCTGATGCCTCAGCTGGCAAGACATTCCTCTCTCTAGCCATCACTCCTAGGATTAGTTAACAACTGATTAAATCTCAGGAAAGCCCTTGTATCCTATGGATTGGGTGATAGCCATGCTCCCTGCAAGCAGGTGTGGGAGCAGATATTTTCTGCTGATGGAGGGTTATGCCTTCGCAACTGTGCAGATTGTCATGAGTAGTAGCACCAGAGATGCGAGCCACAGATGGCACCAAGGGGTTGCAGCTGTCTGCATGAGGCTTAGTATCCCTGAAGCAGCTGCACTGGGAATTTGGTAGATGTAGCATGGCTTATGTGTGCTGAGTGCTCTCCTTTAATCCTTCTGCCTTCACCTTCTCTTTGCTCATTACATTATTATTACAACTGATGATCATTGCTAAAGCACTGACAATACAGCAACCTGTTGTTGTAGCCCTATGTCCTGTGTTCTCTGGGTTCCTGGCCTAATGTAGACTACACTCTGCACTCATTGCTAATTATTACTTTTCTTTTTTGTTTTGTTTTTGCTTTGCTTTCCACTTTGAGTAGGAACAATTTTACGGTGTCAAGAGCCTTGTGGGTAAATAGCATTTTAAATGGTAGCCCATGACACAAGAACCTGATGCAAGGCTTAATTATTGAACTCAGTCCCTTTCGAATCTATTGCTGAAGCCAGAAGACAAAGGTAAAAGAACCTTGATGGAATACTTAAATTTCAGCTATTATTTAAATTACGTTCAGTTTTGCACAGAGTGAAATTAAGATTAACCTTATACCTTTCCATTTCTTTTCCATTGCACTCTTAGTGTTTCTTTTTTCTTCTTCTGCTTTGTTTCTCCAGTCAATTCCAAGTTTGTTCCTCAGGTTCCTTAGCCCACCCTTTTTCCTATTGCATTTATTTATTTAATTAGATATTAATAAATCCTTTCTCTTTTATCATTATGCCATTATTAGTGCTTTAGCACAGAAAGTGTGCAGTAAAACCTCTTGAGGTTGGAGCAAATCTTTTCTCTGAAGCATCCATGCAGAATTTGGATTAGTACACAGGTTATATCCAAAGGCAGCCTGATCTCCTGCTGGTGTATTCCATACTCTCTGGAGGGAACTGGATCTTGCTCCCACACATTCCTGATTTTGGGGGAACTGACAGGCTAATTAGGTCCCTATTACCATATGAAGGAGCTCACAGGGATACTTTAAATTGTAGCCTAGTAGAAATTGCCATTTTACTTGTTGGGTTACCTGAGGAGCAAGAGAGGTAAGGTACAGTGTTACCTTTTCCCAACTCCTGTTTGACCAGATTTGGTAACAGACACCTAAGTGGATCTAAACTATTCCCAAACTGGGAGTTCTGCAGGGACAGTAGCTTCGATCCTGGCCTGAGGGTCAGGTCACCACCTCTGTGGTGATCATTGTAAGAGGACTTTCTCCATTTTAAGGTCTTTTTGCACTGGCTTTGGGGCTGCAAGGCAATAACTGCCTAGGAGCAGTGCATATCTTTGAAACAGTGCTGTGGGAGAGGTTAGAAATAGGAATAGATAAGGATACGCAGAGAAATAGAATTTGTTTATAATATTATATATTTAGCATTTTTTTCAAATTCCTTTGGGAAACAGAAAACATTAAGCATAGTGATAATTCCAGAGAAATGAGAAGGATTTTATTTTAAATGTTTTGAATTCATGAGAGGTTTGGGCAAGTGAAAGCAATGAAAACTGTTCATGCACAGAATATATCGACTTACATCAACTAGAGGAGCTTGAATTACTGCTTGTGCAAAACTGGAAAATGTTTACAGGCAATGTTATTCTTACATCAGATGATTTCCCCTGCTTTGCCTTCCCTTTCTCTCCTTCTGAGCTTTTTCTTTTCTATGATCTTTCTTTTCCTTTTTACTTGCTGGCAACTTCTCAATTTTACTAGTTCCCAGTTTTCCTCTTCCACTCCCTCGCCACACTTTCTCTCCTCCTCTCCCCTTTTGCCTTTTTGCTGCATTTACTCTATAATTCCTCTCCAATGTGCCTTTTTTCTTTCATATCACTTGCTTCTTCCCTCTACATATACTTATTTAGCTACTTCATTTACCTGAATCTCTTTATATTTGTACCTTGAAAGACAAAAAAGTTACATGGGAAAGGCAGGTTTCAGTTAAATATTTAAGCTGCGTAATGGGCTGCTTGCTGTGTTATACATGTTCATGTTATCCTGGCACAAACTGACAGAGCAGATAAAATGAAGGATGAAAGAGAAAAAAACCCAAGTGTTGACTGTCAGGATCACCAGGAAGGTGTGCTATGTTATTAAGCTACAGTAGTAACCTAGAACTTCCTTGGGATTCCCTTGTGGGTTAATCTATGCTCTGAGTATTGGCTTTGTAACTGTAAAATGAAGATTCTGGAATCTCCCTCCCTCAAAGAGACAGTGTGAAGACAAATATAATAGCAGATTGAGGGGTGACCACATAAAAATATAATGACACCATGGAAGAATGAAAAACAGTTAACTTCAAAGTGGCAATGTCTTGACAAATACTTTACCAGTGGAAAAAAATACTTCAGTAGTTTTCAGTTTTCAAACTGTGTATTTCAAATTAATTGCTAGCTACTACAGAACACAAATTTTCCAACACATGAGCTCTTGGGACAACTGAATCTCATCATACCATCAAAATATTTTTTGAGATACATTCCCTTTTCTACTCAATTTTGGAAGATAAATATTTTCTAAGACCAATATATCATCCAGATAATTAATTATAATGCAGAAGAACTGGATAAATGATTTCTAGAAATCAGCTATCAGTTTCTTAAAACACTGCAGTTCTGAAAAGAAATACTGAAAATTGAAAATTGATTTAATGAAATGTCTGCAGGGCATCTTATTTGTTCCATTTTTGTACAACCACATATGCAGACTAACTAGCTAATGCAAAATGAATTTTGTATATGTATTTCAGAATTTACTTCACAAAATAAAAATTAAGTGAATAATCAAGGACAAAGAGTTAATGAAACAGTGTCAGCCTCAAGAACTTCTTCCAATAGCTTTTCTGATATGTCTCTAACATTTTAGTAGTATCAACAAGGAAAACATTTATCTCACTGCTGGAAAAAAAGGAAAGGATGTGATAATGTGGAAAAACCCCTCTAGTTACAAACTAAAGTGACAGCCAAGCTTTGGTGTAAAAGTAAATTAGGCATTGTTAATGGACTATAGATGTTAAAGCCTTGGTCAGATGTTAAAGCCTGAAGTCAATGATTATACTCCCACCGAGTCAGTGAGAGCAAGGTTTTCACACTAACTTCAGAATTAAGCTTTTGAAATCCTTCATAAATAAACACTTGAAGTTTCTCAGTTTACCTGCAAGAGATACTTTAGTTAAGCCTGCATTTTAATTTTAGAGTAACCTGACTTAAATCTGCATACCGACTGTCAAAACTAGAAATTTAGGGTTTGGTGTTGATGCTACAATCCCTATAGAATGGAAGAAGCACTTTGAGCAATGCCTGTGATATTCTTGCTGAAAGGAAGCAGGTTCCTTTACTCATACTTTTGCTGGCACAATAAATGAAGCAAGACTGTTTGAATATGTTTTATTTCAGCACGTAATTTGTTCCTTAGCATCTTCTTCATGTTCACTACTGTTGGTTGTTTGCTTTCAGAATTAATTTTGATAAAATACTATCATATTACAATGAATAATCCATGAATGGCCAACATAATAAATATTTAGCCAGTCTTTTACTTTTCTACCTTCAGTGATTCTAACAATTGGTAGTATGAATCTAGTGACAAAAGTTCCCAATAGTCATTATACTGATAAATACAGTGCCTCCTGGTTTGTAATTGACAGTAATGCCACCTTTCCAGGTTTTCTGAACATATTCTATAGATGGTATCTTTTAATGTCTAATATAGACACTTCAAATATTTTATACATGTTATTAATAGAATATGCTGTTGTCTGTTTTAGGAAATGAAATCCAGTGAGTCAGCCTGATATCATGAATATTTATTTTTGTCTTTATCATGTGCTGAGCACGACATTCAGGTTTGAACTGTAGGGTGTGTAAGTGTATCTCTGCCTGTCTGAGTTGGAAGGTTCAATTAATCTTGACCCCAGAAGATAGTTTCTCATGAAGATGTCTGGCCATGGCTTTAAAAGGAAGCTCATACAGCTTTTGTGTCCCACAGCAATGACATACTTCAAAATTGCTGAGTGCTGGCCACAAAAAAGGAATCTTGAACTATGTTTTCTCTCTTAATCAAGTGGCCTCTGCTAAGTGACTTCTCAAGGCCTTGCACTTGGATGACTTTCAGTTTCGTGGATTTACAGTTGCATTGTTAATCATAGTCCTCGCTGTTCCCTGATGTTAACTGTGATTATGTAAATGATTAAATAAGAACATTAATACTGTATGTCTTATTAAGCATGAATCATCTTCCTTTGTAGGAAAGATCTTACATAAGTGAGAGAGCATGATTGTGGGGTGGAATGACCATCCTTGGCTTAAAAGAAATAGGCATTGGCTTCTTGAAAAGGTTGAGAGAAGAAAGTCCAGCTGAAGCCAGTTCTCAATGACACTGATGAGCCAGGGAATCCCTAAAACTGTCATGCAATAAAGTCTATATCCTGATTCCAGGCTGTCCTCAACAGCAAATGCACTGGGGCAAACCCAAGAATTTCTGAAGAGTTTGAAAGAAAATACATTAAATAAAAGTAGGAGATGGGAAAAAATGGTGAATTGTTTGTGGAAAGTTTTTAAGTATCTGAGAGCTTTTGCAAAACTCTTTGGACAACCTCCCTCTGTCCTCGGATGTTTATATAGGTTAAATAGAACAAATACTGTTCTTGCATGTTTGTTTGTCTGTGAAACTTCTCCACACAAAAAATAATGATACCCTTTCATTGACATCATCCAAGTAATAATATCCTTCTGACTGTGTCGTAGGGTAATAACAAGCTTTCATGTACTTCAATGAGTAATGTATTTTTGATATTTTACATAAAAATAAAGACTCTTTAAAAAAGTACATGCCTCCTGTTTGTTCCAGTACAAACCTTAATATCAATAAATTAAACTGTTGTGGATTTGAGTGCAGAATTTGACCCATTGTACCAAAGAAGTAATAGAAATTCTAAGATAATAGTTATTTCCTCAGTTTTCTTAATAGTTTTGTTATTACACAATTAATCTGTTGTAATAAATTTTTCATCACTATTCCACATGACAAACGTACATTAGGAAACAAAGAAAGGAACAGGGTGACATACAAGGCTTAGCAGAACTCCTCTCTTAATTGCATGTTATTTATCATTCAGCAAATTAGCCTTGAGAGGTCACTGTTGCTCATGCAGGACGGAAGCATTAATGCTAAGGTACTACCTAGAAAAATTGTTTAGTCAAGCAGTTACCTCTAGGCTTTTTACTCTATAATCTAGTCTTATGTTGACATGCAAAGAATTTTTCATATGACACAGTAGGAATTTGTGTGTAATTGTTCATTACAAAAACGTAAACTTTATTCTTTCAAATCATTACTTTACCTAATATAACATAGATTTAGTACAATAAGATGATATGTATTCATTAGAGTACTCTGATTAGATTGCTTCTTGTCAATGTTTTATCACTAATGTGAAATACATTGCAAAGTTGATCTTTTTATTAAGCCAATATCTTTTAAAGCTAAAGATCTATCAAGTCATACAGGAAGTTAACTGTGTGTCTGCTTATTGAACTTGATTTACTTCATTGAGCTTTTAATATCATCAGATAAAATACACAGATCAAAGAAATTTCCTGCCTAAGAGGGAAAGTGAACTGCATATTAACTTTTTCATGTTACCAGTGAGACTTCTTGTAACCCAACCAATAGAATAACTGCATTGCAGAGGCATGAATCTTAGGAATTAAGACTTGCAGAAACGCTGCAGTCATTGGCTATAGCTTCTTTCAGAACAAATTCCCTTTTCCATGACTGTGAGCTGTTAGAATGCCTGTTCAACTCAAACTATATTCCCAGTTGAACTCATGATAAAAGCAGGCTTTCAAAGCTGTTGTAAACTGAGTTCTCTTTTGGCCTACTCATTTAAAAAACAACTAGTAGAACTCGTCTTACATAAATAATGAAATACACTGATTTGTTCTGTTCACATGTTGAATTACATTCTGCCAATAATGTGAGATTACATTTCATCCCTTTGCAATGATAGCTCTCTCAAACTCTACCATATCCTGTAAGCTAGATTTGATACCTTTGAGGCTGAACAGCACCTAACCCCATGAGAAATTCTGGTTAAGTTGGTGGAATCACTTGCAGTAACCATTTTAGGATGTGCATGTCATATATGAACAAAACCATATAGGATTAGTTTCAAATTACTTTCATGCTAAACCATCTCTCACACTTTTTCTCTCAACATTTTAAATAAGGATAATTTTGTACTTTTTGGCTATAAAGGTTATTTTCCAATTTGCTTAGAGTCACATATTTTTACAGTTGAAACCCTAATCCTGCAAATATTTAAGCATATGCTTAATGTTACCTAGTGACAAAATCTGTTATATACTGACTAAAGGGGTAAAATGTTTATAAGATTTGGGCCTTATTTGGCTTTTAGGAAATATTTTTACACTCCTCCAAATACCTCAAGCAGCCCTTTTATTGAGCAAACTATGCCTGCAAGACTACAAAGGAAACCCAAAATAAAAACAGAGATATCTGCACATATCTCTAAGAAGGATAGTTTTTTCCATTTCAGTTTTAAATGGAAGAGAGAAGGAAGAAGAAAAGTCATAGCAGCACCTGTTATACTGCCTGTGAAACCCATCAACAAGGCAAAATGTGGTATGAACATGGCCATCAGCAGAGTTAACAAGAGAAATGAGCCTCTTACACCCAGAGCAAACAGTGGAGATGTGTAATTAGAATGGTTGCCTCTAGAAATACAAGCATACAAAATTTCTGTGGCTGCAAAAAAGGGCAAAGGGTAAGAAAGAAGAGCCTTGGTTAAGAGACACAAATTCACTAGGGTTTCAAGAAATGATGGCAGGTTGTCAGTAATAACTTCCTTTGTCTCTTCACCCCAGGTCAAGAATGCAGTCAGTGCAAAGGTTGTTTTCAAGACACAAGCAAAAAAGTGAGTCCAATTCATCATACACCTAAATTCCCCCGGGTTTTTCATGTTACCTTCGAGTGTGGGAAGAAATATTTGCGAAGTGTAACTGAAAATGATCACCCCTACAGAGACTAAGAAGTCCTCAAACTCAATGGAGAGTCTGAATTTTGCCCAGGACCACTGATGCATTTGCGTGAGACAGTAAGTCATCACTACAAGGATGATAATGAAATGGACCAAGGAGCAAAGCTGGCTGAGTTTGGAAACAATTTTGAGAGTCTTGATAAATACACAAGGCAGCAGTATAACAAATGCAATTACAGACCAAGTTTTCTCAGTCACTGGTACATATGGAAAACTATGTGACAGCAAGTTCCCACTAACAACCAGGTACAAAACACATGTCATGATCAGTTCCATCACTTGGGTCATGTTGACAATGATGCCACCTAGTCTGGGAGATATTTTTTTGCAGCAGGCATTCGCAATATCTTCATATGTGTGTCTCACTCTTATAAGCTGTCCATCTTCATTTTCTTCATACAGGCAAGCAATTAGAATTTTGCCTGTGTAACAGCATAATGCTGCAGCCAAGATAATAAGAAATAGGCCACTGTATCCACTGTGGAGAAGAGCATACGGCAATCCTAGGACAAATATTCCCTGAAGAGAAAAAAGAGAAAGAAAAGATAGCACAAAATCCCCGAGGCAAAATGTTTACTAGAAGCCATGCTCCCAAACCTACCCTCCAGTGAATATTGCTTTCACCTAACTGCATGGTGGAAGTACTGCTACATTCAGCTAAGTAAGGAACAATCATAAGAAATGTGTTTATTTATGATAAATGAAATTATTGGCAAAAAATTATGGCTCCTATCGACACACATGTAATGATAAGCTAGGAAAAAGAGAACGTGACTGAATGATATAGTCAGGTTCCTAGTTAATATTTAACGCTGATGTGATTAGAAGCACATTTTAGAAGGTTCTTAGGCAGTTATTCAGTCAACATGCATATTAATGAAACAGGTTCAATATCAGTAAAATTAATCAACTGTAGTATCATCTGTACAAGCTTCATTCAAATTAAAAATAACACTGTAGACAGATCCAGTAATGATGATTTTCTTCAGTCTAACAATTGTTAACAGACCTCTGGAAAGAAACGGCATTTGAGTGACATCAGACTTTGCTTGTGTTTCCTCTGTGGCTTCTGTATGTCTCATGCAGCCTTTGCTCTTATTAAGCCCACTGATAAAGTGATTGTTCCTTCAGCTGAGATTCTAGAGTGTGAAAACTTATTTAGGTGTTTAAAAATACATGTAAAACATATAAACATACCTTTTTCTGAACTGTTTCTGAAGGGAGAAGAATTATACTTCATTTATCCAGTAAAAAAAAAAAAAGACATTTTACTTTCACAGAATACTGTGTGTATTTCTTTGTCTTTTTCCTCTTTCTTCTCTATATTTAAGGGCAAACAACACTTTCATGTGGTTTAATTTCCATCAGCACAAACCCAACAAAACTCTTGAACAACAGTTATTCATAAAAAGATCCAATTTAGGAAAGATGCTTCTCTGACATTTCTCCTTTTATGCTACAAAGCTGAAATTAAGCAATGCAAATCAGTCAGGCTGGTCAGGCATTTTTGTTCTTGATGACTGAAGAACAGTAGGGAGGAAACAGAACACAGTTAACTAGTTCCACAGAAATTTTTACTTGAATATTTTTTACATGTGCTCATGTTTGCTATTCTGGCCTGGCAGAAGGACTTGATTTGGATCAAACCCATCTCAACTCTATTTCTGACCAAACCTGAGCAACCCCATCTGCTCTGCAAAACTCATGAATCCTGAGAAAAACAGGCCTCCTTGCAGAAGGGGCGACCCACTCTTCTTCTCTCATGTCCTGAGTGGGTACTGCCACTGACTGCTTTCAGGCGCCAAAGCAGAAGAGGTGAGTTTAATGGCCTAAATCCTAATTTCAGACTTTTCCATCCACAATCGTGGACATGAGGTCATGCAGAAGACAAGTGTTTCAGGCATGTTTCTGTCTTTGGTGTTTTGTATCAACTCCCCCAGGTTTTATACCCGGCAGACAGTTTCTGTGAGGGCAGTCTAGGAGCCCAGCTCTGCTGGAGGTCATCAAGAAGGCAGTTGCCTATCTCAGCTTTGTAGGGTTTATACCTAGCACCCCGCTTCTAAGTGATACAAGTACTGCCAGGCCTGATTCATAAGGAAGGTTCTGAAGAGAGGCAACTTTTCAAACTCTAAATAATTATCAGTGTATAAAAAGTATTCTCCTTTTCTTCCAGCCACAAAATAGCAGTCTTTTTTGGGCATATTGTGGGATGAGCATCAGCCAGAAAAGAAAGGTTTTAAGTCCTTAAATTAGAGTAATATTTTTTCTCTAAGTGAATGAGAAAAGCAAAGTGCCCCTCATATGAACAAGCTGCACTACCTGTTTCACCAGGCTTCACTGTAGATGCAGATATCTTCAGCTTTCAGCTGAATGAGAGCTGAAATAATCATATTAAATACATGCTTTAGTACATTTTGATTAAAAAGGTCCTCAGTTATTGTTACTGATATAATAATAAAGCTACTGACTGGGTACCACTTTTTGGTTGTTGTCAATGACTTAATTTACAGTAATGGTTTCATATAAGTCACAGGTACCATTACATTTAGGAGCTGGGACGTTCAGCTGCACAGCCTGTGGTACTTCAGTCACCCAAGTCTCCCCACCCCAATGGCTTAGCTCCTTCTAATACAGGTCTCATGATCCAATTAGCTTGCAGTGTCATTAGCATTTCTTTTGTATATGAGCTTCACAGAAGTGTTCAAAACTCTATAATTTCTACCATCTAACTGTCTACTTTCTTAAAAACACTAGACATCTGGCTGTATCCAGACTGCAGGTAGCACACATCTAAGAGTAGCTTTTGATATCATGCCATTTTTAATTGTGGCTTTCACCAACTGGCAAGTTAGGTAGTTGCCTAAAGAACAAAATGTGATGATTTATTTCCTATGAAAACAATCCTTGGAGAACATTTACATAACAGACTGAGTTCAAGAGCATCATAAATAAACCAAATCTATGAAAAAATCAGGAAGATAAAAGCCACAGAGTCATCTTCCATATTAACATAAGAACAATGATGCTTTCTTAGTTCCTTGCAGTTTGTAGCAAGCTCATCTCATTTGTTCTGTACTCACAGCATTATTATTTTGTCCCTTAACCTGCATTTGGGAATTCTAACGATGTCTGCTGACCCAAAGGGTCACTGTATAATTAAACTGAAGGTGTCAGCACAAGCGTTACCCACACAATGGCTTCTCCCCTGCTGAATTTGGTCTATTAACGTTTATATGACTAGCCTCAACCTAAACCAAAGCATAAGTCTTTCAGAGATGTTATCACATTAGACAGCCATTTACAGTCCTCCCCACAGGTGTCTGCTTTTCCATGCTTAATTGTTAGTTTAATCAGAGCATAACATAATTCTAACCTGTAACAACTCCTTGCTGTTGTTCATATCAAATAATTTTGCTTGGTACCTAACACAGACCACAGAATGATAGAGGTGGGATTTCTTGGCTTGATTTTCTTTTTTTTCATCTTCTGAATTCAGACCTTATTAAACAAATATATTTTTGCATTAGATATATTCTTTCTTAAAATTATGTATCAGTGACTGCCAATTTCAAAGTTTAGAGTTTAGCATTTCTAAACTGAATCTTTCTACAGAAAGTGAAAGATTGCCTTTCACCTGATGTCTTTGACATCTTTTACCCCGAGTTTGTAAAATTCACCTTTCAGTTAATAATAGAAAGCAAACATTGTGGACATAACTGGTTTTACAGCTTTTTGGATGCAAAGCATGGTTACTAGACAGAAATGGGAGAACTCTGAATGTGCCAATATGGTAAGTGTGTATATGGTAAAACGACAGTGCTTTTCCTGTCTTGACAGAAATGTTTTCCCATTTAAAAGGGGGGGGGGGGGGGGGGGGGCGGCGGGGAAAGATATGGTTTCATGTATCATCACATTGACAAGTTTCTACACAAAAAAGTGATGGCCATGAGAATTCAAAGAACAAGAGACCATTTGTCATACTTCAAAACCCATTTTTGATTTCATCTTCTGGTTTTACCTTTCCAAAAGCAATACTTGCTGTTCCATTTCCTGAATGTCAACAAGTTTAAATAGTTCAGTTTCAAAGAAAAAGATATCTTTAATAAGCATTTATTTTGCTGCTAATGTAATGTAACAGTACAGGTATCAAGCAGAGTTCTCCGGTTTAAAGCTGCTGAGCAATTTTAGAGCATTGCTTCAGATGACTTACCTGTGGAAAATTCTGCCTCCATACAGAAATCCTTTCACGGATGTTGCTGAAGGTGGCTTTTGTGCCCCTTTCATGAAGAGTCAGTGTACAGAGAATATAGGCAGAACATGTCAACATTTCACTGATTCTTTGCTAGTGGAAGAGGGACACAGGTAATTCCTGTACCATTTGTCAATGCACATTTGGTCCAGCTTGGCCCCAGCTCTTGCTTTTATTGAGCCTTCTTATCCTGTGTTCTCATGTCCAAATTATGGCACAGCCAGCCTTAACTGTCAGGCATCAATTAAAAATGAGCAACAAAAGGAACTGTTTCTTAAGTTGCCTCCCAGCTCTTGGTTTTAGCATTCTGACTGGGAAGTATTCCTGTATGAGTGGTTTTATTTCCAGCCGTTCTAGTGCAAAGTCAAATATGTTAGTTCTAAATATGCTGTTTTAAGGTGCTCTGTTTACAAAATAGAATAGT
Organism: Falco biarmicus; assembly: GCF_023638135.1. Classification (NCBI taxonomy): domain Eukaryota; kingdom Metazoa; phylum Chordata; class Aves; order Falconiformes; family Falconidae; genus Falco; species Falco biarmicus. The sequence continues at coordinate 56,520,558 of NC_079293.1, read as the reverse complement.
ACAGGGCAAAAACACTCAGACAGTTGAGTACAGGAAAGACGGAGTTTTTGCAACAGTCTTCTATCATGGCTCAGCTTGAGCAGTTCTGTTATTTGCCGTCACTCCATCCACCTTGTACAGGGAGGGGCCCCAAGCTTGCCCAGTGGGCTGCATCTTCCCTTGTCTCTCAAGACGTTTTCAAGACTTGGGTATTTACACACTAGAATGAGGATGGAAGCAGACTTACTGTTCTTTGTCAATGAGTGAATACAGGTGTTTGGGTGGAGGTCCTTATCAAACATCCAGAGCAGGCTTAATCATAGGCACCTGGGCCTAGAAATAGGACTAAGGGCTGAAATGGTGGTCAGCCTTTGAAGAAATGCAAGGAAAAAAAGTAGAAAGGGCATGTAAAGAAAGGTCAGTCTCAGCTAGAAGCTATTTATTAGCCTTGTCAGAATACCCCCAAGCGGAAGCAACCAGGTATGAGAGCTACCACAAAAAAACTACTATTCTACCTACAATACAAAACCAGCAGATCCGGATTTCCAAATTACATCTGTACGTTAAAACATTTTTGCATTTGTCAGTGGTTTGACTGCAATATTTGAACTGCATGGGAGTGTTTCTCACACCAGCAAGGGTGGCTGCTTGTTTAAAACTACTAGGCATCCCGATTAGTGTAGAATGCAAAAAGCGGGCCTTCTGCTACCATACCACTGTTAGACACTACTTCCCCTCAAGGCAATCACCCCCCAAGGAATAAAATGTGATTAGAAAAATGCACAAATGAGCACAGTCAAGCACTCTGAGAAAATATCAAAATACCTTAATCTTCAATTTTAAGACTTTTTAGTCCCAGGTAAAATGCTTCATTTCACAGGCTGTTTTAAGCTGAAATATGAGACTTTGAAAAACAAAGCAGATTGAACAGTAATTAAAAAGTAAGATCAAATTATGGTCAGAGTTGAGACGTGCCAAAAGACAATTAAATAAAATAGAGTAAAAAGCAAAGTTAAAAGAAAAGAGAGAGAGAAAAATTTCACCTTAAGACTTAATGAGATGGAAAAATAAATTAAGAAGAATTTAACTGAAAATTATTCAGTTAGCACAGGTGTCCTATATGCAGAACACATGCTAATATGCCAGACCACTGAATTAGCTCTGATTGCCTTTCTCACCATCTGTACTTGCTCCACTGGAAGCCTAACTTTCCTCCCAACTTTGTATTTGATTCCCTGCATGAACTTGGGTTAGGCATAGAAACTGCAGAAAAGCCTCCTTTACGGATCTTCTTGGAAAAGTAGAGAGATAAATTCAAGAACCCTGCCTTTCAGTATACTTTCACAAAATATTTAAATATGTTGTGTATTTGTTGTAATTTAAAATAAATAATTTTCCTGAAGCAATGCAAGCTTGTGTTGCCATAGTATTTATATGAAGATACAACTTTATTAACACTAAATTAAAAAATATAGCAAATCCCTTAATCTCATACCATGATAACAGACCTTGCTTGTTGACCTCCACCGTCTTTTTTCTTTCTCAGCCAACACTGTGATCAATGGTGATTTTATATCTTCTTCCAGATCACTGTTGACTACATTGACTAATACTGGACCAGATGCCAATTATTCTACTAGATAACCTCCTAACCCTACTAGAAACTCATTCCTTTGACAACAGATCCACATTGACAGTTACTTTCTTGGGATCTGTCACTTAGGTAGTTGTTAATCCATTTAAAATGTATTCTATTGTTGCACTAATTTTTAAATCAGAATGTTGTGTATTAATGTGTCAAAATTCCTTTTGAATGTCTAAATATATTATTTATCTTTCACTGCCTATATCACAATATCATAAAAGAATTATATCAAGTGTGTTTAATAAGAATTATAAGGACTCTTTCTCCAAACCCATAACGATTGACACTAATTATATTCCTAGCTTTTTATTCTGTGTCAATTAAAACCTTTATTAACAATAACATTCTTTTCCTCAGAACTGTTGCCAGGTTTCACTAGTGAGGATTTAACTGGCTTTTAAAATATTGGAATGATATCCACAATCCACTGAAAATTCCACATGTAATACTGATTGAGTAAGAGTATTATCAGGTCAGATGTATCTTATGTTACACCACTCAACTGCAAATTTGCTGGGCATTCTGCTTTGAAAATATCAGTGAGATACATTTTAACATTCATTTTAAATAGTAATTATAGTTATCTAACAGTTAATTGTCCAAGTCTAAGCTTGGAAAAAATAGGCACCTCAATTTATAACTCACACCCATCTTAAAATAGGATAGGTCATTAGTAGAGCTGAGGTGAATTTCCTTTCAGAGATGCTTGTTTCTCTTTGCTGGGCAAGAGAATATATACAAAATGGAGTGCAGACACACAGCTTAGAAACTCTGAGAGCTAACTTTTGAATGCCTTATGTCTTATGCAGAATGGCATGATGCCCATCCTGAAAAATTACGAAATGGCCCACTGTTCTGTACTATAAGCACATCCTCCTGATTCTCTACAGAGACTACTTATGAACAGTTGCATCCTTTTTTTCAGAGTTAAGAACAATGTAAGAACCTCCCTCTACTGTTAATGTAGGAAAAGTGTAGCAAAGTTCAGTGAGAGATCCCAGATAAAAGGAAGGTGAACTCACATTAGAAATGAAAGTCGATTATTCCCACCCTCATATCCACATACTCAACAGCACTGGGGGGTGTGTGTCCTAGGGGCTTGGCCAGCATCACTTGTGTGCACCAAGAAGGACAAGGGATGTGGCAGTCAAGAACTCACTATGTCCCTGCTGTTCATCTTGACTATTGATGACAGATTCTGGATTTACCTTCTATACACTTCTGGAATGGATGCAGTTTTGGATCTTTTTCCTCATTATTTTGTCTCATCCTTCATAAATATTAGGTGAAATTCCTGAATTTTAAGTACTCTTGCTTTTCTTACCTGTGTTTTATAGATACTGTCCCCTACATCATTCCCTTAACGCTTACCTATAGGTCAGTTTTTCTACCTTTCCATTTGAATGAAATCACATATATGATACTCTGTAGCAGTTAACACATACCTTCTCTATCAACTTTATTCAGTTGGTTTTCCTTATGCCAGCCTGGTTTAGCTGCAGGGAGGATAGTGGCTAAGGTGTTTATTCTGTGGTTAATGCCTGCAATCACCTTATATACTGAAAGAAACTTTAGAAGTGTTCTGTCAATGCTTCAGGTCTCATAAGCAGATGATAAGGAAGATAGACTGTTCAGAACATGCTGATAAACAAGTAAGGAAGTTGCATGGCCTGCACTACAAAATGTATGTGTCCACTTGACTTACAGAAGCTACTGATTTTATTCTCCTTTTAGTGGCCAGGTTAGTCTTCAGAATCTTCTAAAGATTAGAAAAGGAAACAGAGGAAAGAAAATGTCTCAACAAAAAGGAATTGCTGCTATTGAGTGTCAAAGCTGATCCCACTGGCTTTGCTACTGGTTTAAATATTTGTTCCATAACTGGAATAATATGCTTGATGTTTAATTCTCTGCATGGTTTAACAGAAAATGTTAGTTTGCACAAATTCAGAGCTTTCTGCAAGAATACACTGAATCACACAAAGTAAATCTCCCAAGCAAATTACCTTTTAAGAAAACATACTATTTTGCTTGATCCCAAAGGAGAAAGCAGGCTTTGGTAAAAGAATGAGGGCTTTTATTATGTGTTATGTAGCAGAGAAGGAAAAGATGGAAAAAAGTCAGGCAATCAAAACTAAAACAAATATTAATTTGGAAGTTAGTAGTAGTGAGCAACATGGACTCACTGGCTGCTTACCTGTTTCTCACATTATAGCTCATCACAGATTCTCAGGTTTTCACCTGAAGGCAGGTAAGTACTCAAAATGTCCAGTACATCAACATGAGAGTGAGTTTACATGAAAATGTAGTCAAAAGAGCTTGAGGGGAGGCAGACAGAGGACTTCGGGAGACTAGAAGCAAAGCAAAGCAGGGGGGAGCCAAATAACTTTATTTGAGTGTGCACTGACATAACAAAAGGAAGAGTTAAGTGCAGAGAAAGTTCAAACTCAGGCTGGGAGAAAGTATTTGGCTTGTTAGGAGTTTTTCTTGAATGCTGCCTGCATGGGACAAGACACAGTTCTTGTTACTTTTAACAAGTAAGGCTGAAGAAGAAATGGAATAACACAGAGTCATACTACAAAGAACTTCCACTAGGACAAACCTTATGCACTTCTGAGAGGGGAAAAGGAAGCCAAGTTACATCTTCTGGAAGCTGGGTTATCTTTTCTGAAAACTGGTGTAGGATTTGTCGTGATTGCATGTGGAATAAAAAGTGACTGAAACCTCCCCTGGCTAATACTGTCCTGTTCTTTCCTCTGCACAGACCCAACTACGAGTTTTAGGTGGACTCTCGCTCAAGCTATAATGACTCCCAGAGCTCGGCATATAAACCGGAAATTTGTTTTAGAGCACTGCCTGGAGACAATACAGTTGATAGTCTGGATGAAAGACGTATATAGTGGTATACTATTATTTTTGGTCTCTAGGAATCAGCAAACTGATACAGAGTATCATAGTATGTTCTTCCGGAATACGTGAGAGAAGATGCTGTCTTAAAATTAGGCTGTGTATAGGCACAAATCTCTACTGCTTTTCCTCTCTTAACCTCAGTTAAACTAAAGTGACAGCCCTGGAGGCTACTACCTTTAGGATACAAGAAGCAGCAACTGATTTTACCGCTGATATTTCATCATGCACAGATACACGGAAAGTTGAGGTTGCAAATGTATTCCCATAATGAAGGAAGCTCTCTCCTACAATGACATAAAAGGGGATATCATTCTTAAAATTCAACAAAGTAGAATAATTCCTCTAACTCCAAGTAGATTAGACAAACATTCCTAAATGTGTATAATTAATAACAAAAAGAAAAAACTAAAGATCAGAAAAGAAATGTGACTGAATTTTCTGGCATGCCCTGAGTACTCAGCATAAAAACAAAGTTATTTAGGCTCTCCTATTTTAAAAAACACTTAGATTTTGAATATAGTTATGCATTGTGAAACACAGCATATGGCATATAAAATGCATGCTGAAGATGTCTTTTTAAGGTCTGTAGATGTAAAATACTTAAAGTATTACTACTTGAGGAGGTATTTCTCATTCTGTTTGTACAGATTGTGACACAGTGGTTCTTGACCTCTACTGGCCCACAAACAAAAGTACTGGAGTTATAGAGGAAGTCATATTCCTTTTCTGTGGGTTTTTTTTTTCCCTTTTTATTTTCCTCTTTTTTTTTTTTTTTTTAAAAAAATTCTTGGTCTGCAGCCACACTGGAAAGATTTGGAGACAGGATACTGTCTGGAAACAACAGCTGAGGATCTCTGGATAAACAAACTGAGAACCTTGATTATTCTTGACTTTTGATAAAGACTTCAGGATTATTCTTAACTTTCAGATACAAATACTGTCTGCATGGATAGAGATAAGAACACTTCTTCCATTATTAAACCAAAGTTATTTAAGTAATTGCTGTAAAAGTTTGTATATTTTAAAAATTAGTTTAATTTCTTTTTTCTTAACCTGAGCCATTCTGACAGTGCAGGGAAAATTTCTCAGCTCTAGTGGATATTTCCTTTGTTCATAACTCAGTGTTGAGAGCTGTAGTGCTTTCATATTTGAGAAATTTATTTTAGGCCTACATTTAGTTTCTGTTCCTTTCTCTTAACTTTCATTTCTCACATTCAGATTTTTAGGCAAAATTCCAATTTTTTCATGAGGTAAAAAAAATGGATTTTAGTTGAAAGCACAGTGTTTATTACTAATGTTACTAAAGTGACTACTTTTTAAAACTTTCTTTGGTACCCGGAGAAATGATCGCTCCTTAACATCTATGAATTGGATTAACCTCACCAAACTTCTGTCTATAACAGACACACACTAGCAGAAAAGACATTCATGACAAATCTACCTCGCTGTGATGCACACTTACTAGGAATGAGGTTCCTAACTTTCCCTATCTAAATACAGCAAAAAGTCAAATTAAGCTGCTAGCTCTGGAAAGTATGGATAGAAATAAGAATCACCAGAAGACTATTCATTCCAACAGTGTAGGGCACTTATTTTAGGATCTGTGAATCTCCACCAGAGATGCCTATCTCTCTATGTCATCTGTAGAGTCAGATGAATTCCTTTACGAAGACCATGAGACTGTGAGTGCCTGGGAAGAGCAAAGGAAGAACAGGGAGCTGGATAACTTAGGAACATGACTGCACCGGGGGAGGCAGGAAAAGTCATTAGTTAAACTGGAAGACACCAGAACAGAAGGTTGTGAACCATATGAGGTAGAAACAAGGAGTAGGAGAATATGATGGGCAAGAGGCTCTGAGAAAAAATGATTGGATATGAGAAATATCTAACTATAGGCATAAGACATGAGCAAGTAAAAAGCTAGAGGGGAAAGTATGCATTATGCAGTTGGTTATCCTTTCTGATTAGGAAAGGAAACCTTCAGGGGTGGAATGGCAGCTCCTCAGAATTTAGGACACAGTAAAGAGTCTCTGAAATCCCATCCAAGCAGCAGAAGGAAGCCTACAGTTTTGTGCAGGAATTTATTTTTAACTTGAGATGACAACAATAAAAAGTACAAAAGGAAAAGCTCTGAGAGCAGCTGGTTTCCCAGCAAAAGTGAAAAAAGTCAGCAGGCAAGCAAAAGCAACAAGAGCAGGAGTGGAGAACTCCTTTTAAACTCCAGATCCCAATTAAAGCTTGGAAAAAGATTTTTAAGTCCCTTAAGGGAATATGGCTGAGGAGATGTCATTTGGAGTTGCAGAAATCATGCAGACAATGAGAAAAGAGAATGGCTTTAAAATGTAGCGAAATAGAATAGACCTCAGTGTCAACTTCTAAATATGACACAACCCATAAAATGAAAGAATTAAATCATGTTAAAAGAAAAAATAATTTCTTATAAATATAAAGAAGATAACTTTCTTATAATAGAAAATATCTTGCATCATGTAATTCTTATACTCACATTTTTTTCAAGACTCAGTAGAACTATTTGTAATTTCTGAAATATCCAGATTTAGTTTGAAGTAATCAAACTAGAATGGGCTTTAAAACCGAAAAAAAAATCCTCTACTTATCAGGGAGGAACTAGCCTGAATCAAAAATATTTCTGGAGGGGAAAACAGCAATAAAAAAACCTATCATGAATGGAAATACTCATGTACAGTAAAGGCAAAGGCTGAAGCTACCCTTGCTATTGATCACATAAAACAACCAAAAATGCTTGCTCTAGGGACCTACAAAACATAATCTGCTGATGCTGTTATTTGTGTCAATTCAAGAAATGGACGGAGAAAAATTGAAATGGATAGCAGACTATGTGTGTATGAGCTGAAGTGAATGTTTCCTCACTTTGACTCATATGTTTACATTTTTGAGAAGTAAATATTAAATTTGAAATTTTTTTTGTTAGCAATTTAGTGAACACAGTATTGTACATATGGCAAAACTAGTGCCACTGGCCAAGAATACAGAGAAACATTGCCTTCCAGGAAACATGGTGTGTGTGGGGAGAAGAGGGAGAATACATGCAAATATAAGTCAATTTCTTTAATTTAGCTTTAGGGGCAAAACGTTTTCTAGAGCTTACTGTGCTAAAACTAGGTTACAATACATCATCTTCAGCACTGTGTGTAATCAGTGTTTAGGGCTTTTTATTTTCTCAAATAGCTCCGTTTGCTCATTCAGACAGAGCTTGTGCCGTTTCAGTGAATCTCCTGCTGTCAGGAATTACACACATTCAAGTAAACTGTAGATTACCCATCTATGGATTGTGTGGAATAAGCTTTACCATTTGGAAAGTCTGCTACAGAAACATTACTATTTCTCATTTTATCAGTACATTATAACATTTCATATGTCCTTTACTTTCAACATGAAATTATGAAATACACCTGCAGAAGTTGAGCTTGTTGACCTTTATTCCTTGATGAACCCTAAGGCTCACTCTTTCTTTTTTTAAAAAAAATTAGCTCTCTTCTGAAAATTTGCCAATGGAAGTGAAGGACGTTTAGAAAAAACAGGAAAGGAATGGTATCTGACAAAATATTTTACTTTCTGCTGCCTATCACTGTGTTCTTGCTGTCTTGGGAGGAATGTTGTCTTGGAAGGAGTTATATGTCTAAATATGGTATATGAAAGAAAATTCACTGAGGTTACACACCTCATGAGTTTAAGAATAGGGGCAAAAAGGATGTTTTCAAGAAGAGTATTTTGCATCAGTAATAGCTGCTTAATGTCATGTGCTATAGAAAGACACAAGTGTACAAATGATCTGATCCACAGAAGGATGGTAAATAATTATAATAGGTAATTTGGGCTTTGTTTTGAAAGGTAACTGTCAAACATAATGCTACAACAATACAAGTAAGAATATATAAGAGCTATAGAAATTTAAAGTTGCCTAACAATAGTATTTTTAAATACCATGTGACCTGCCATGAATTAAAAAAGGAGAAATTATACCATCTGTTTTCATTCAGTTTGTTAAAAATGCTCTCAGGGATTGATGAGACCAAAAACCATGGTAGATTAATTTGGTTTTAGTGTAGCGGAAAAGTACATCAGCTGTTCCCTTCACCGGAGGGAGCCAGAGATCCTTGTTCTGCAGCAAGTTGTGGTGCATTGGGTTCTTCCATGGAATAAACTGATCGTTGCTTTCAAGCAGCTGACAGTTACTTGATCCTGTTTGGTAACATTTACTATTTCAAAGGGTATAATTTTCATAATGCTACTATCCATTTATCTTTGATGTTATGGTTCTGTCATTCTCTTTCTTGACCATCTGGATTTTTAAGATAGGATGCCAATTTTAATGGCTGAATATTCTAAAGGTACTTTTATCACATTCATCTGCTGATTTATCTTGGGCTCAGACCCTATAATGGGTCTTAATAGCAAGGAGGATCCATTCTATACAGAAAAAAAGAAAGGAAATTAAATCAAATGTCAAGCTAATTTATCACAGGCCACATTTAAACAATCATTAGTTTGTAAAGAGTTTCTGTAAAACACAAAACATTTTGAGACTTACTTTCAAAATTGTTTTCATTATTGGAGCACCTGGAAGTCCTTGATTGGAATTCCATTGTGTAGGGCACTGTGCAAACAAAGTACAAAAAGATGGTCTCTTCTCCAAAGAATTTAAAATCTAGGGGTAAGACAAAGGGAAACAAATATAGGTAGGCAGGGGAATGAAGCAAACCTTGAGTCAATACCAGAAACTGTGAGTAGAGAGTAAATGGTTTCAATGTAGCTTGTAACTGTGAAATTTTCAGCAAAAGGACATTTCTAAGAGGAGCAGAGGAGTACAAATAAATATCTTCATATAAGTTCATGGGAATGCTTGATTAAATATTTAAAAAATTGACAATTGTAATTGTAACTGGAAGAACAGAGATCAGAGTCAATAGATGCAGAAAGACACATGGTAGACTGTTAAAGAAGAGATGAGCAGCTTACATTTGATTTGATGGTTGAAGAAGTGCTTGCAAGAGCTGGTGCACATACAGGGTATGGAACTGCACCAGCTTTCCAGGTGGGTGTCATGGGGTGAGCTTAGTAAGGTCAAGGAAGACTACTATGACCTAGATGGGGAATTCTTATTACTCAGATAAGAGTTTTAGCCTTGTGTGGATTGGTAAATCAGAGTATGTATTAGTGAGGTTTTACAGTAAAAATAAGCAGAATATGGATGTAGTCTGAGTGTGAGAATTTAGACAGAGGCCTGATTGAAAGATGATGCTAGATGATAGGCTTGCATGGCAGCAAGGACAAAGCCATTCACAGGCAGTGAAGAAAGGTTGATATGGGCAGCCTCTGGATGGAAGACAAGGAGTTCTGTTTAGCTGCTTCTACTGATGCTGAACAGACACACCAGTATTTTATATGGGCAGCAGAGGGATCTAAATAAGATGTGAATTTGAACCAGCCAAGGAAAACACACTCTGTGTCATCACACCCTCCCACAGGTGGTGAAGGATGTCTATCAGCAGCCCTGAGAGCCTGAGTCTGCTGCAAGTGATGACCTCAGGGAGGAAGGTGCGAGGCAAACATTCAGGAGGGATCACCAGCTTTTGCTGTGTGCAGGATTATGGACAGCAGTATAGAGCAGAGGAAGATGTATATCAATTAATGTAATAAATTTCCTTAAAAAAAAATGTTTCAATGAAAAATACAGATAAAGTGGTGTAGCATGTGTGTGCTTGTAGTTATCTACCCATCGATACAAAATAGGTTTTTAGGCATTAACACCCGCCAGAGCAGGCCATCTCCTGGGTGATCTGAAGGTTTCCTAATGATGAAGTGAAAGAAAAAAAGGTCTGGGAGGCAGAAACACAATACTGAGGTTTCTGAAATGTTAGTCGCACATTCCATTTATTTTTTAAATGTCATGGGAGAAATGCAAACTGACACAACCTTTTTACAAATACATGTAAATGTGCATGTAAATCACAACTCTGTCACTCAGCAGGATGTCTATTACGATCATAGAATCATAGAATGGTTTGGGTTGGAAAGGGCCTTAAAGATCATTTAGTTCCAATCCCCCTGCCACGGGCAGGGACACTTTCCACTAGACCAAGTTGCTCAAAGCCACAGCCAACCTGGCCTGGAACACTTCCAGGGATGGGGCATCCACAGCTTCTCTAGGAAACCTGTGCCAGTGCCTTGCCATCCTCACAGGAAAAAATTTCTCCCTAATATCCAATCTAAATCTACCCACTTTCAGTTTAAAACCATTCCCCCTTGTCCTATCACTACAGGCCCTTGCAAAAAGTCCCTCTCCTGCTTCTTGTAGGTCCCCTTTAGGTACTAGAAGCTGCTATAAGGTCTCCCCAGAGCCTTCTCTTCTCCAGGCTGAACAATGGCAACTCTCTCAGGCTGTCTTCACAGGAGAGGGGCTCCAGCCCTATGATCATCTTTATGGCCTTCCTCTAGACTCACTCCAACAGGTCCATGTCATTCTTGTGTTGACAGCCCCGTACCTGGACATAGTACTCCATGTGGGATCTCACGAGAGCGGAGTATAGGGCAAAAATCACCTCCCTCAGCCTGCTGGTCACGCTTCTTCTGATGCAGCCCAGGGTACAGTTGGCTTTATGAGCTTGCAAGCACACGTTGCTGGGTCATGTTGAGCTTCTCATCTACTAACACTCAGGCTGTTCTCAGTGCATTCTCTGCCCATCCTGTATTTGTGCTTGGGATTGCCCTGACCCGCATGCAGGACGTTGCACTTGGCTTTGTTGAACTTCATGAGATTCACATGGGCCCACCTCTCAAGCCTGTCAAGGCCCCTGTCAATGGCATCCCTTCCCTCCAGTGTGTCAACCACACCACACAGCTTGGTGTTGTTGGCAAACTTGCTGAGGGTGCACTCAATCACACTGTCTGTGTCACCGACAAAGATGTTAAACAGCACCAGTCCCATACTGACCCCTGAGGAACACCACTCATCACTGGTCTCCACTTGGACATTGAGCTGTTAATAGTAACACTTTGAGTGTGACAATATTAAACTCTAGCAACACCATTGCTAGTAGTTGGCCTATGAAGAATGGCAGGGTTTAAAGCTTTTAGGTGGAGATGTGCTTTTACTTCATTCATGTAACTATACTTAAGGCGACTAAGATATAAAATAGTAGAAATACTGATGTCCCCATAAGGGTCCCTGTTGGGCAGCATGCCAAACCAACTTGCAAATTCCAATTAATGCAAAGGTTCATGTTATTACTGGCCAGAAGCACCACTGTAAGATGTGGGTTGATCTCTCCCAGCTCCTCCACTGAACACCACACCAGGACCTTGGTGCCCATTAACTGCTCTGGCTCCCTCAGACCCTGGGGAGCCCCCCCTTGCTGTGGGGCAGGAGGAGAAGGGCCAGAGAGAGCAAGTGGGAGGGTCTGCAGCGTGAGGACCATGCAGTACACAGGTCACAGCTCCTGCCCCTTAAGCGAGTCTGCTCTGCTACCTCCTACAGCTTGGAAAGCAGCCACCTGCCTTACAGGCAGGGGGTTCAAAAGGCTGCTTAGTGCAGACATGCCCTGATTGTGCATGATCCAATTATTACATTTAAAAATGTGATTAAAACATTCTTATTAAAAGAATAGCTATACACATTTCAAGGGCAAACAGCTCAGGGTTAGCAACTGCCAGGTTTGCCTTTGACCATGAAAGCTTTATTTATGGCCTTTACTGGCAAATGAGTTAGAAAGGTGGTTGAAAATCAGTGCCCAAGTACTGAGCTGTGTCTGTGCACTTCTCCTCTGCTCTGTCCTCAAACACACACTGGGTAGCGACAAAACTGCCATTTTGATCCGGAGTGCTGCAGTTAGGAAAAGCACCATCAAGATCAATGTGCTCTACTACTCGCATGGGGTGCCCATGCCCAGGAGCTGGCAGGGGCTGCAGGGCCGGCTCTGTGAGGAGCGGTCGGGGCTGCCCCGTGCCAGGCACAGCCGGCTCCCGCCGGCTCCAGCAGACCCGCTGCAGGGCAGCCTGGGCCACTCAGACAAGATGGCAGCGCCTCAGGGAAAGCCTGTGTAAAAAAGGGCTGGAAATGTCACAGAGAGAGAGAAGGAAGGGGGCCATGGAGGAGTCTGGAGCGAGAGAGTGAAGTCGAGCATGGGAAAGGCAGGCGGAAGGGTATTACTCTAGCGTTTCTCTTTTTGTTTCCCATTACCAGATACAGTAATTAAGCATACATATATTAATTAGCAATAAAGTTAATTTTTCCCCAACTTGTGTCTGTTTTGCCCACAACTGTAACTGGTAAGCGAGTTCCCTGTCCTTATCTCAGCCCACACGCCTTCTCGTTCCTGTCCTATGTGCTCTGCCTTGCCCAGCTGGGGGTGGGTGGGAATGAGTGAGCAGCTGGGTGGGAGCATGGCTGTTAGCCAAGGCTAACCTGCCACACTTCTCGGTGCTTACTTGCTAGTTCATTTGTCCTTTTACATGCACAAATTCCAACTACCAGCTATTTCATGTAGGAGGACTGTAGGCTCACACCTATAAAATAACTATTCTAAAAGATTAATAATAGCAGATTTTCCAGATGAAAAATATTTCAAACATACATGGCAAGTGAACAATCAGGAAGTCTCCGCTTACAAGAACAGACACTTGCAAATTCTGCCAGACCTTCCTGACCAGACTGTGATAAACTGGACATCAACCCCAGGATAAGTTTACTAAGCATTGCAGTGATTTAACTACTGTTTCTAAAAATAAATTGTAAGATAATACGGTGGTTTTGACATTTAGAAATATACAGATTTGAAAAGTACTAGCCAAGAAGAGTTTCAGCTAAAGTTGTTGGAAATTATAGATAATTGGCATTGCTAAAAATCAAGTGTCAAATAAATACTTTCTTGAAATGTAAGGTTATAATTTGAGGTTCTGAACAGAATTGTTCTGATTTCTTTAAACACCGCAGCACTTCTCGTTACTGTTATAAAAAGGATATAATATTAGAGGCAGTAAAGCTCAGGTAAAAATCAGTTAAAGATATAAAAGAAAGATATTGGTTAAGAATAAATATTTAAAAATATATCTATCTTCTACCCAGTGTAATCAACATACTCAGATTTAAGGCTGAGGTTGCATGTTGAATTCTATGTTTGTGTTGCATATTATGCTTCAGAATGTCTCTCTCATCTTGAAGAAGATAATTATCTCATATGGTAATTAGCTTAAAATATATCAACATAATAAATTATAGACCACTGTATATCAGTAATAGCCAAACTACTGAGGCTATTAGAGTCATTTATGAAGGAGACAGAGACGGATACCTCGTGTAACTCTTGCAACTCATTTATTAGGAACTGTAATTTTGGGCCCATAGTGTGGGCAAGCATAATCTAAGGACAGCTTTAACTTCTAAAGTTTTTTCATGTCAATTTAATATCTAGAAGGATGCTATAACTGCAATACTTTGTTCCATTACTTGTGTAACCCACGTACTTGTTTCTGGGATGCTTCAAGAGCTAGCATGGTTCTTTCTGAACCAATTGTCCATATGTTGGGTCGGTCTGTACGTCCAGGGAATAATCTGTGGAGTGGTTATGTTATATCACAGCTCCTACTTATTGGAAAATCTGACACAGAGGGGCTATGAAAAACTGGTTTGCCACTCCTAACATTTCCATAATAGTCACAGTAGAATATACCGATGTAAATCCATTCAATGCACCCTCCATCTGTTCATTGCACAAATGATATAACAAGCAATACAAAATGCAAAGAGCAACTTGAATCCTATGAAAACAAACGAAATATTTCTCCTGGAACATGAAACAATTTTAGATGATCCACCTCTCTATGTTTAGGAGTTCTGTCTTCATAACATTTTTAGTGTTGGCAGCTGACCAAGGGAAAGGTAGACTGATACAGTGCGTTCTCTAATGAGATTTATGGGAATGGCAGTTAGTTAAAATCAGTCCACTGCACAGTGCTCACATGTCAAATAAAGAGATTTTTGTGAAGTAGATATAATTTCATTGTTGCAAGATAACACATTTTTGATAAAAAGGTTATGTGATAAAAAGTAGGGTTGGGAAAAGAAAGAATATATATCCTGTATGCAGCCTTCTCTGGCTATATGAATAGATGCACAAAACTAAAGAAATCTACTGCAGGCTCTGAGCTGAAATAAAATGTTATACAAAGTAGTGACATATGTCTGGAATGTTTTTTTCCCTCAAGAGAAAATCCAAGGAGAAAACCAGAGGACAAACATTAGTTACAGAGTCTTCTTCCCTAAAATACATCTTCTATCAATTGCATTGCATAATGGTGACATTTTGTCATAGGCAAAACAGATCTGAGTTTAGATGGCTCTCACCAGGCTCTAGGCTTTTTTTTTGGGGGGGTCTCCAGTTGTGGCTATAAGGCTTTGTGGTTGCAAACCTATGAAAAATTAATTTGTCCAGTATTGAAGGTATATTTCAGCTAATATCATATTAATTAGCATTTTTATGTGCACCACAATAGTCCTACAGTCTTGGAATTTTACTTTGTGCTGTCATTTTTTGACTAGCTGCATTTGGAAACTTGAATTACTTACTGATCCTAGATTAAATATCAGCACTGGGCATCTCTAATTCTTAGTTCCACTTCTTGATATGAAATGTGGGAGTTTGTTTCCCTTAGATGTCTGTAATTTAGTTCAGAGTATGACTTTAGCTTCAATGTATAATTCAAGGAAGTTACTGCTCTGAGCACCAGAAATGATTGACCCTTGTTCTCAAGTCTGGAAAATAAATACTTAAGATCAAGTACTGCAGTTAAGATCGAAATTATTATTTAGTTAAATGTGACTAAATTGTTTAAGGTTGAGGATGGGAAGATTTGTATTGTGGAACATCTAATGACATGATGGCAAAAACGTTTAGCTTTCTAAGCACACTAGCATGTACATATTTACATTTAGAAAATGGTAAAATATGGTGTCAGTAAAGCTTAATGGGAGGGGTGTTTAGACACCTTAAAAACATGTTTGCCTTTATATCTTTAAGGGTATGTCTGCTCATTCTGTTTCTCAGCCGCGCTGTTTTCCACTTAAAACTTTGGGAGTTGTTGACACTCAGTAAGCACTTGAATGATTCAGTCTGTATTAGGGAGATGAAGGCAGGTAACTCAGAGAAAACATCATAGAAAAATAAATATTGACTATGAGACATTCTCAAGTGAATCTTTTAGAGTTACATAAATAAAAAGGAGCCAAACTGGAACCCAATATGGAAATCTATCTATAATGGCACAGCATCAAGGATATACAGATATACGCTTTCATTTTTAAAAATGGTGATTATTGAAGTGATGAGTTTTTTTCTAAATTAATGTGTAATATACAGAATATAAATATAATGAGCATATGTATGATCACTAGTGTAACAATTATTAACTTATTATCGACACATTTTAAAATAATTATTAATAATACTAATTACATTACTGTATTCCTAGAAGCACTCACAATAGACAAGCACTTTATTGTATTATTCTGATCATGAAACAAGAAAATTGTCTCTGCTGTAGGTATTTCTAATCTTTGTACAGCTTAATCTCTCATAAAGACAGGAGACAAACGATGGCTACATTAGGTATCAGATGCATCGAATCAAACGTCATATTCATTATGCTTTTACACATCATATTTTACTGGATGAATTGTGCACTTATATTACAGTGTACTTTAAAGACTGTACAAGCATCATAATACTGAAAGCACTTTGGTAAAGTTGAAAGCTGCCTGGTAAAGTGGCTGACTTTTTTGCACTGTTAAACTTGTTTGTGCTCTTGAGACCTAAGTGGAGATAGACTCACAGTGGTGTAGAATACAGTTATTCTGAGATGAAGATTATTTCACTTCTTGCTGTTATTTTATTCCTTCTCTTTCTCTCTCTTGGATTTTTTCCATTTGTTGTTGTCTTGTACCCCTTCATGATGCAATAGACTGAATGCCATTTTCTTTTACCTTGGCTTTTTCTTTCCTGGACAAACGTTTGTCATACTGTTTGCAACAAACCTCCCACATATGGCTGACAAATAAATAAACTTTATTGTCCTTTGGTTCTACTGTGAAATGATGTACCATTAGAATTTAGCTACCTTCTTCCTTGTGACTGTTGCTTTGCTTCTCTATGCAGCACTACTGTAGAAGTCAGTACCAATTTTTTTTGGCCTTTCACTGCTATATACAAACAAATGCAACTTGCCTCGCTCTGCCAGATGATGCTGTTTATTTTCCCTTTTGAATTAAGTCAGCTTTATGGTCTCTGTCCTTACCTAGATTAACTGGATATAGGTTTTCATTTGCCTGTGTGGTGTTGGAATACAAAGCATGTTTCCCTGGAAACTTTAAATGACTGAAGCAATCATTTACACATACAGTATCATCACCAAAAGTACACATTTTTTCAGTTGAAGTTAAAAACAACATAAAAATCTCTACCTGTTTGTTTGAAAATACTTTCATTTAAAACAGTGTAAGAAAACCTTGCATTTAATTTCAGAGATCACAGAATTAATTGTTCCCATAATAAATCTGGATTGTGAAATCATTTCACTTTTAGACTAATTGTATTCACTGGAATAACTGTTTAGAACATTTCAGAATTCTGATGAAATGTTTACCTCTAATTGCCATGCAAAACACTTCTGCACTTTCCTCTGGGTAGGGCAAAACCAACTGTCATTTTAGCATAGATTTTCTTCACCAATCAAGAATGTTTCGATTGTTTTAATCATTCTGTTCATAACTCTGACTTGCCCTTCAAAGCTATTCATAGAAATTTCCTCAAACTGTTGGATTTTTACTGACAGGTGCCCATTCAGTATTCTATTCTCCTTTCCTGCCTTTCCCCTTCCCTTTCTCTGCTCTCTGTCCTCGTTCCTAAACCAAATGCCAAGGTATTGGGAAATAGGAAAAATACACACATGTGTACATAGATTCATGTATGTGCTCATATATCCACCCAGTTTCACAATGTTTTATTAGGACATTTCATTTGTACTATTAACAGAACTACAGCTCCCAGGCGTTGACATCCTCAGCTTGCCTTAGGAGGAAAGCTCAATGCAGCTGTAGCCAACTGCTCTTTAAATGGTGATTTCTAAAACATTTGACCAAATGAGATCAAATAGCAGCATGCAACACTCAGCATGCTGAGAGTTTTGACTAAGACCATAGTTACTGATCTGATTGGATAATTTAGCTTAAATTTGTTCTGTTTTTAAATAGGCAACTGCATGTTTGATTGTGCTTTTACACTGTGTTACCAGTCTATTTTTTAACTGGAAGCTATAATATTAATAATTAATCGTAATTGTGTACATAATGACATTCAGGAATTTTTAGGCACTTTGGTGTATTTACAGAGGCATTATTACTTTTGTTTTTCAGAAAGGAAAACAATGGGTGAGAGAGGATGTGACTTGCCAAAAAGTCATAGAGCAAATATTGACAAAATTGACTTCCAGAACAAAATCTTGGCTTTGGTGAAATCAAAGGCAAAACGCAGAGACAAGAACGGGCTCTCATCCCAGACTCTTGTCCTGATTAGATGCTGCTGAGGGAGACTGAAGATAAAATGTGTTACTAGAATGCAGTTGGGGTATTTTAGGACTTCACGCTTTTATTCACAGCTGAATCCTTTCCAAGTATGATATGGTACTGTGCCCCGTTGTTGCATTGGCTCTCGTGTGGTAGTGCTCGTGTTTGAAAATACAGCAGGGTTAGGAATATGTCCTTTTTCTCCTCCTTTACAGAGCTGAGGGATGAACTGGATACAATAAACAACTGTTCATCAGCATAATCACAGACGTGTGACACTGGAAAGATTACTTTTCTATAATTAAAGTGGTATAAAAAGTGTTTAAGTAACAGTTACTGGGACTAGATGTGTCTGTGGATGCTGCTTTCTTCTTACCATGTCAGACAGAAAGTTAGTGGTAACGATAGAATTATGTAAGGAAATGAATCATGAAAAGTGAGAAAAAGAATCTGAAACATTTAGTGCTAAATTTAAGGAATCAGAAAGAGACTAAAATTCCACACAGAATGCTGGGACCAAATGCTTTCAGTCTTCTCAATCTGACTATTTTCTTTAACACTGACAAGTATTATTACACTTTTTGTGCCTCATGCTCCAGTTTATATCTAGTCTATACATGTCAGTAAATTTATGTCTGATGTCAGTCTGGCTCTTGCTATCCACTTTTTATTAGTTGTTTACCTCACATTTCTATCAAACATCTCTGTCACTGAATTAAAATATACTTACTTAAGAAAATGTCTGCACTTCCAAAACAGGTGCAATCACCACCTTTTAATTTTCACCTAGTTGAAATAGTTTTTAAACTTCAGCTAACGTGTCTACCTCTTTTTTTTCCCTTTGGAACTTTATTGTTTGAGTGCTATTCTTATGCAGAAAGGTTGAAATATGCTAACATTAAATTAATAGAAATCTTTTAGAATATTGCACAATGATGGTACACTTAAGTAAAATAAAGCAGGCTAAATGATGACCAGTTTTTTCAAAGATACTTTTAATGAGTGGGGAATTAAAAGGTTACCTGAATGGCATTTGTTACATTCCATCCTGCTTCCCAGCTGGTAATCAGTTTAACCTGGGCACGTGGCAGGGAAGCTGGGGACTTGTATTCTGGATCCTGGTGGCAAACATCGAGCTCAAAGTTCAGAAGTCCATCTGGTTCCTCTCTCTCCTCACTGTGAGCTCTGTTCAGTTCATCTCTTTTAGCAAAATTTACGTGTTCTTCATCGGTGTCTAGGCAGCTATCCCATCTCATCATTCCCCAAAAGAGAGATGGTGTTTCCTTAAAGCAGTTGAAAAGAGATGAAAAAGTCTGCTTCAGGTGAGCCATCCTGAATATTGAATATTAAAATAAAATCTTCCCTTACTTGTCTTTATTTTTTTTTTCAGCAGTTGTACATTGTTAACCCTTTTGTTAAGTTACCCTTGATATTGTAGCTGTGATTAACAGAATTTGTGGTCCTCACTTCATTTATTTGTGCTATTTTCATATGCCAGCTGAAGAAATATCTCCAGGATCTTCAACATACTGCCCAGAGTAGTCTGCAGTGAGATCCAGTAGTCTGCAAGCTGCAATTTACAATTCAGTTCCTTTTCCTTTTACCTATGGTATTTATGTGGATCAGTCATTCATGAAGCATCTACAGGTGGCTGCAAGAATCTCTTCCCAGAAATTATACATGCTTCTAATACAAATATACAGTTCTGCCAAAAGGCAAAAAATGCTTCATTAAAAACTAGAGCTGATGGACTGACTGCTAAGTAAATGCATGCAAACAAGTTCATTTTTCCAGATGTGAGAATTTTCTGCTGTGTTTTAGTGTCTACAGAGGTCAGTAGAACTTTAAAAATGTTCTTAAAAAAGCTCAGAGTTTCAAGAAAACAAAAAAGTAGCTTGTTGATAACTATATGCTGGTGTCAGGGGAATGATATAGAGCTGTGATTATGTGTTTACTGTATGGATGTAAATGGTGATACATTATGATTATTCACACTGCAAAATCCTAAAAATAATGTTTACAGAAGTATCCTTTCCTTGTATGGGCCATGGAATTTGTGAAATAAAGGTAAAGAGAGAGAGCTGAGTTGCATACTTGTAGCATTATTTATGCCCATTTTCTTTTGTTTTTTCCCTGCCTGCCCTATGTTCCTCTTCCATCTTTGGTTCTTCATTATGATTACTGGGTTTAAACAGCTATATTTCTACATTAACAACAGAATAACTGGTACAACACTGCTGATCATGTTTAAAAAATTATTTGCTTATAAAGGGTCTAAATTGGACCATAAGAGATCAATTGTAGTCCTTGCTTGTACTAGCATGTACAAGCTTCCTGTTAGCTGAAATTTCAGGAATTCTCAAAATAAATTTAGAAACTCATATTTCTGAACTGATGACTTCTCTGCCAGATATATGAACTGCCGACTCACTAGCAACTCTCAGGTCTTGCCCATTTCCAAAATTAAACATCCTTCATGCAGGCCTTGCTGTCTGTTTTTTCTTAAGTGCTCAGGATTAAACAAACATGGAGACACCCTTCACTGTTCTTTTATGATCAGCCACTGAAAATTCTTTTGTTCTCATCACATACCTAATATTCTGAAGTTCTTCACAGTTTATCCATCTGTTTTAAGAAGTAGAAATCTTTCCAAAATCTACCATTATGTTCCTGTGCCTACCTTCTTCAAGCTTCATCACTTACACCTGTATGTGCCAGGTCCATGGGTTAATTGCTGGATGCTCTAGAGTAGTTATTTTATACATCGTGAAATCTACTAATGTTGACTCGAGCTGAACAACAAGTGGCTCTTGCTTGTCAAAATATCCATTTACTGGTATTTCTGAAGACCAAAGTGAATGTTACTAATCCCACAAACATATCATGATCTCCTGGAGTGATCTGGAAGGTGCTTGAAAATAAAACAATGGCTTTTACGGCAAATTTTGACCTCAGTTTAGTCCTACTCTCATCAAAGCCATTCCAAAAGAAAGCTTCAGGCAGATTTCTGAAGGGAACTGTGATAGGTGCATGTATTGCTCACATTCAGTAAGCCTAGTAACAATATCTACAGAGTGAAAATGATAACATAAAACTGACAAGGTTGGTTTTGCTAATATATAAAGAATGGTCTGGCATACACAAATGGAACCATGGGAAGTGGTAAATATTACTATGTACTTTTGGTCTATTCTTAAGCATTACTTCTGTAGATGTTTACATTTCTGGACACAAACATTGTTGTCATTGACTTTATTCTATGTGAAAGGTGTAACCTTATGGGACACACAACTAGCATTTCAAAAGCCATTTTGCAATTTATTAAATACAGATAACAATTTTGACATCCTGAGGGACTGAATTACATCAAATGCAAAAGTTGTTCTTTTACAAATGGTGCACTACATAAGAAACTGTATTGTTTATCTGGTGTTTGTTGAATATTTTTCTATCTAAAAGAATTTATTGAGTCGGCAATCAGTGCTGCTTGGTGTGTTTTGTGTTCTTTTGTGGTGGGTTTTTGCTTGTTTGGTTTTCCTCGTAAATTAGTTAGGGCTGCATGCAGCTGTCTTAATCAAGGGAAGTGTAAAAAAGTTTAGGAACAGAGGGATACCTCTGGTTATAGAACCATTTCATTTGCCTGTACATGGTTAGAGAGGAATTGTCCAGTTTCACCCAAGGCCCTCTAACAGCAATGAAAAGAATCCCATTTTCAGGTCTCTTACCTGCCAGACACATCACATCTGGAAGTCAGAAAAATTAAATAATAGTTTAAAATGTTCTTTCACCGTTACACAAAATAACTTCAAAACTAATATAAAATCTAGTCTAAAAAATAACTTTTTGTTGCTTTAAATTCCCCACTTCACTGATAACTACCAAATATAAATGCAAGTAAGTCTGTAAGTTTCCAGAAATATCTGAATTTTATGTTAGAACTCCCAAGCTTAGTATACTGTTGGGACTATTTGTTTCAATGAAATATCTTTATTAATCTCTGACATACAGCATAGCACAGGACAACACAGATTATAATTGAACAATATTTATGATTATTTATTTATAATACTGCTTAGAGATCCTAGCAGCCACCTTTGGATTAAGTGTCTTAAAATCAAATAGTAGGAGACAGCTTCTTTATAGAAGCTTTGCAGTTTAACAAGAGAAGACAGGCAGAGACTCGGCAATCTGGGACTCTATCCCTCTGTGTCTACTGGGCATGGATTTTTCATTCTGTATATTATCTGCAGCTTTGATTTTTGCAGTCAGTAGGACAAATTATGATCTTAGTTACATCACTGTATATCTACTGGCTGTTTCACTGACATAAATAATGAGCAAAGGAAGATATATCAAATCTTGTTTTATTATTGCATTAAAAACTGCTGTCTAGATGACTGCAGCAAATTTCATATTTATTGTGCTACTTCCAGGCCATCGGAAATAAACAGTAAAGGCAAGAAATGAGAACTGGATTCAGTCAAAGTGTACTCCAGTTCTTCATTTTTCCCATGCACTACTTCTGCTAGACATTCTTTCTACAGATGTTCTTTATCCACACAAGCCAATATTACATATTTAATTAAACTTTATATCTTGTCTTAGGTAAAACATTCTCATTCATGGTAGGTCTGTAGGCATGGTTATCATTGTCCTCATCACCTATTCACCTATTTCTATTTCAGTACCTAAATTGAGATTAAAATTTTCTCCTTCTAAAGCAGCAGACTGTCACTGTGATTCATAAGCTTGACAGGGCTGAATTTCAGGAACAGGAAGATTGGGTGGACAGGCTTGGAAAAGACAGCTTTCTTGGTCAGTCAGATTTCATAGTGCAGCTGCTTATACCTGAGGGAATGTGGTCTTCAGAGCTGCCACTTGCTTTGGCCATGCTCTCTTCAAAATGTATTTGACTGTAGGAGCCCTCAGTTACACACTTCAAGGACAGTGTTTCAGAACAGCAATGAAAAGCAGGTCAACAAAATAGTTTCTCAACCCTGTGTGCTTTTATCTTACATAGCAATGTATTTACAGATCTTTTTATATAATGTTCAAACCTATCTCTTCTTTATAATCTTACTGTCACCGTAGGACATGGTTTGGTTCTAGGACTGGAGTAGTAGCATGTTACAGCTGCTTAGCATACTCTTTCACAGGGAAGATCTCTCTCCGCAAGAAAGGTATGCTAACTAGTCACCATTCTTAGTCATAAGGCTAGCTGGGGCAAGTAATAGCACTTCTAGGAGTGTAAGACATTTTCTCTAGAATAAATGTCTGCTTAGAGGATATGCACTGCTATTGCTTCCCATAATGGGATCAGTTTAAAACTAAAAGGCTTTTTCAGTCTTTCCATGTCAATGCACTAGGCCTATGTGCAAACCCGGGTCCAAGAGCATGAAAATTTGAGAATTTGGCAGAGATGCCACTGTGGTGTATCCCCACAGAACCCTGAAGCTGTATGATGGAGCAACCAGGAATGAAGGTGCACTGCTGAGTGCTCATGGTGCACAGTTTAAGACCATCGTGGCTATCCTACCCTCCAGCACAAACTCAATAGGGTCCTTTTGGGTACAGAAGCTCTTTTTTTGGTATTAATTTAGCTTTCAGTACTGCCTGAATGACTATAAACTAAAACAGAGATGACAGTGCAAAATGAGAAAATACCTGAAGCTAAACAGTGTTCAGTTTGACAGGCATATCCAGAAAATATATTCCAGACTACCCAGCAACTCTTTGCCTTGTGTAGGTTAATGGTGACTGAGATAAGTAATTCTTTTGTAGTGAAATAAGGATTCAAGTTTTGGTACTATGGATCCCTAATACAAACATCACAACATTTTTTCACACTTGTACCTGATGCTTGTTATGAATGCTCAGGTTTCTTACCAAAATACATCTTCTCCAGGCGTTTCTGCCAATTGTACAAATTTGAAAAGCAGACACAGAGAAGGCATAGTCCATGATGAAAGATAATATTAGTAGTTGATTGTATGTTTGTGGAAAGGTTTCTTTGCATTCACTTAATTTGTATGCTTTTGTAAGTTTTTCTGTATTGTTGCTTGCTCTATGAATATTACGCTGACAACTCTTTAAACAGTTATTAAAAATTATGATCATGCATGCAAATATATGTATGACTGGAAATGTGTGTAACACTTTAGAGGTGCATGGAAGATAAGTTCCATCCCCTAAGAAGACATACTCTAATCCAGACAGAAAAGAATTAATGTGGTATTGATTTAAAACAAAAAGGAAAGAATGAAGTGGTTAACACTGAACAGATCAGTACTGGAAAGTTTATTGAAATAATTTGATCATTGGCCAGATTTTGTAGAGAACAGTTCTTGCCAAAGAAGCAGAAGGAGCTATTCAAAGCCTAAGGGACATGAAAGGAATTAAGCCAATACTGGAGGGATAAAGAAAACAGTAGGAAAGAGGATTGTAAGAAACATGTATCTGCGTGGTATAGGTAAGAGAAAATAAGAACAGGCATAGAGACAGAAAGGAAACTGGAAAGATCAAGTTCAAAGGCAGGATGTCATAGTATGAAGAACTTTATCACTTATTTACATAGAATACTGCCTACGACATGTCACAAAAATCTCCATATGTAACCGGAATTGTGAATTCTTTTCCGAGTTTCTCAAAATTGCGTTATGCTGAGATTATTTCTATTTCTTGCAATAGAGGGAAAGAGAATCAGTTCTGGCAATTTTCAGTTAAGGATATTCTGTTGGAAAAAGAAAGGTAATTTTTGAGGATCAGAGAGTACCAAGGAAAAAGACAGAAAGATACTTCATCAGGAGTGGCTATTTAAACATATCCCAGAGATGACCCTCAAGGAATATATGGTCTCCAAGTCAAGCTCACAGAAGATGCAAATTCCAGAAGGAGGCATTAACCTTAATTCAGGCCATTTGTACACATGCATTATGATGTAGTCCTTAACTGTATAGAGGTTTATTTCTTCCCATCGGCTAGCTCATTGAAGAGAAATCACCATTATGTAGGAATGAATTAGTATTATGGCGCTAAGATGATTGGTGATCAAGACAAGGTAGTCTTGTACCTAATAGAGAAACGTGTTTTCTTTCTGATTGCAACACCAAGTTACAGCTTGGTGATTTGCACCATAGTTTTTACACGGTTTAATATGGATTAGATTCCTCTGAGCAGCAGAGAAATTTTCTGAGCTACCCATTTAAGCCTCTTTCATATACATAGTAGAATAAAGCAGGTGCTTCTAGAGAATGGTTTGTCTCAGCCTACAGCTGACATCTGAAGAAGGTCAGGTGCCATACATAGGTCAGTGCCATAAAATTGACCATTTCCCCCCTCATATACAGACGAAAAGGGAAATGTGGGATCACCCGCGTGGAGTTATATACCTATCTGTACTATAGTCACGTGAGGGTAGGTGAGGTGGATCCCATACTACACATTTCCTGAATGCTCATTTCAATTTGTGAATAACTGCTGCTGCAATGTAGCCCATATTAATGCTCTCACCAGATACTGATTAAATTTGGCATTCAAATTCATCACCATATTTGGCATTTTTTGCTGATAAACTGTGCTTTTTTTCAGACATGCAAATATATATGTAAATGAAAATAATTAACCCTCTTGCTAAATGTTATAGTGGAAAAAGATTACTCCTTTTTTAAAGAAATAAGGTTGAGTTTTTAAACCTGATTTATTTTGAAGTAGTTTGCTCTTATTGATATAGAAAGTTAGATGCTTACATTTCTTAAATTATAGCCTTATGGATAGTAGGAATTTTATGATTCTGTGTTCAGGGTGCATATTTCAGGTAGTGCACTCTGTTCTGAATGAGGTTCCACAGTGAGAAAGAGGGTTAAAAAGAGATTCTGAATGTTATATCTGTTATGTTGAGACCATCCCTTGAGCACAAGGTAAGATAAGGGTGAAAATACATGATTATGTGGTAAATTACTATCATAATGATGCTTAAAGGAGCTAAATTAGGATTACAATAGCAAATAATAAATACTATTTACAGCTCTTCAGCATTCCCTTTTCAGGTTTACTTTTTAAACAATTCTCAGCATACACCATCCTGCAGAGGTGCACTTGTCTTCATAGAACTAGAAAAGGATCTCAAGTTTTGGGGAATATGCCAAGCATCTGTCATACAGCTCATGCAAAAAACTGTACCTATACAGTGATTCAGTGGCATAATTCCTTTACTGGATAGATAAAATAACACAAATTTCAATTTAAACTTTAGTCACAATAGTAGGAAGTAAGTTAACTCAGTTTTGTTCTTGTTCTGCTGAATTCAAATGACAGTTTTACAGATAAGTATTTATATTCTAATGGTAAAAGAACTATCAAGCCCAACTTTCTGCCCTTTTATCCAGCAACCCATATAATAATGGCACACACAAAGACTAATACACAGTCTGTCATGTCTGAAAAAATTCAGTGATGTAGGTGAGCGGACAGTGGATAGATACTAATATCCACGGCTCCACTTCCTTATGAAATGAACTGTGAAGAGGAAAAGATCAAGAGTTTGCTAACTGAAAATGTAACATCCAGATGAAGTAATCTGCTGCTTAGGGTGAAGCATACCTACAGATAAAAGGTGAAGCTGATGTCTATGATTCAAGTTGAGACAGTTGTTGAGAAAAAAAATTGTCATGATAATGAAGACAAGCAGACATAAGCAATTCCTTATGTAGCACATAACATTATTATTTCCACTTCTTTAGAAATAATTGAGATGTACAACATGAAAACCTTGCTAGATATTTTTTTACATATGTTCCACAGCATAATAGGTTTTTTACTTTGCCTTCAGGAAAGAAAATATGTCTCCATCAGAACTGCAATTTTCTGTGTTTATTTGTAGTCTCACAGGCCCAACTGTATTGCTTCATTAGCAAGTTCTGCTCCCTCAGTTCTCATCTATAGCCTCTATATTCAAGAATTCATTATTTAGAGGAAGAGGTTCTTCAGTTATTATATGTCTTCATTATAGGTATTTTCTTCAAGAAATCCTATACAGGAAGATACAGGTGTAATTTATATGCATAGCATTATTGTCATCTGTCTGTGCATTTCATTTAGTGTTATCCATGGAAACTGTTACTTTTAGGAGTAGCTGCAGTTAACAGAGGAGATGACTTAGTGTTGTGATGCTTACAGTCATTTGGAAACAAAATATTTTATTCTCATTTTTGGTAAGATGCATCTTAGACTTTGAAGGATGATTAGGTGAAACATTAGTCTAGTCCTGTGACATTTCTCACAGTCTCTTACATTTACTTTTTTGATACCAATTTAAAATATGTAGATAAATTGTGAAATCATATAATATCACAACATAGACATCCATCATTGTAGATATATATGAAGAAATAAAAATGTAAAATATGAAGAAATAAAAAACCTGTAAAACATATAATCGTCCTTTTCTTTCACAGGTAAACAAAGGCTCTGAGGCTGTAAGCTTGATTGTATTTTCCAAAAGAGATTAAATATCAGCTTCTCCAGATTAGAATAAACAGTATGCAGTAATTAAATCAAAATAATAGAAAATGTTACGGCTAGTTAAGTCAGAATAAACAGAGAAAACAAAAGGTGCAGAAAACAGCTGAATAGACCTCTGTTGTTCCTTAAAATAAAACTGCTGTGCTCTGGGCTTTAGATTAGAAATATATCAAGCTTCATAGGTCATTCATATCTTTTGTTTTTTCCTTTCAGCAGTGATCTTTCTTCAAGAACTCAAGTAAAAACCAATGTATTTTATTTCTTTTTATCTCATCTTTTAAGCTTTTAATGATTTTTTTTTTTTTTTAAACCACTGCTCCTTTGGGAAGTGACAGTGTCCAATGCCAAGAGGCATTTCTGATTAAATATAAACACCAAATGCAGGACCATTGAAGTATCTGTGCTTGAAGAGTTACCATATGAAATCTTCATATTTTCACATTTTGTGCAAGTAATGGTCAGAGCACATGACAAATGAAATATTTTATTCAAAATGGGAGCATAGAATAATTGAATCTAAATTTAACTAACTCAAACTAAATTCTAAAGTAACTTAAACTAAAGCTGCCAGATGAGGGGAGCCTCAATCCACCTCACTCCTGTTTTGATGCTAGTGCCAGCAATAGATGCCCAGAGCCTGAAGAGGGATCGCAGGTCAGCAGGAGAACACCTGAAGAGCAGCACAAAGAAATCCCAGCCACTCCAGCCAGTACATCAGCTTCATCGGGGTCCAACTTAAATGCTTCTATTCAAATGCATGTAGCATGGGGTATAAACAAGAGGAGCTAAGAAATGTGTGCACGCCTGCAGGGCTGTGATCTTACTGGCATCACAGAGATGTGGTGGCATGGCTTCTGTAACCGGAGTGTTGGAATGAACAGTCTTCAGGAAGGACAGGCAGGGGAGACAAGGAGCAGGTGTTGTCCCCTATGTCAATGACCAGCTGGAGTGCATGGATCTTCACCTGGGGATGAATGAGGAGCTGACCGAGATCTTATGGGTCAGGATTAAAGGGAGGGCAGGGACAGCTACAGGCTGCCCAACCAGGAAGACCAAGTGGTTGAGGCCCTCTATAGACAAATAGGAGCAGCCTCGTGTTCACAAGTCCTGGTTCTCAGGGAGAACTTCAACCACCCCAATACCTGTTGGAGTGACAATACAGCAGGGCATAAGCAATCCAGAAGGTTCCTGGAATAAATTGATAATAACTTCCTTCTCTAAGTGATAGAGGACCCAACAAGGAGAGGTGCTATGTTGGACCATGCTCTCACTATCAAAGAGGGGCTGGTAGGGAATGTGAAGCTCAGGGGCATCCCTGGCTGCAGTGACCTTTAAATGGGGGACTTCAAGACCGTTAGAGCAGCAAGGAGGGTGCACAGCAAGCTCATAATCTTGGATTTTAAGAGAACAGGCTTTGGCCTCTTCAGGGATCTGCTTGGCAGAGTACCATGCGATAAAGCCCTAGAGGGAAGAGGGGCTCAAGAAAGCTCATTAATATTCAAGGATCACCTCCTCCAAGCTCAGAAGCAATGCATCCCAACAAAGGGGAAGATGGGCAAAAATGCTAGGAGGCCTGCAGGGATGAACAAGGAGCTCCTGGATAAACTCAAACACAAAAAAAAAAAGCCTGCAGAGGTTGGAAACAAGGACAGGTAGCCTGGAAAGAATACAGAGAAATTGTTCGAGCAGCCAGGGATCAGATTAGGAAAGCTAAAGCCCTGAGAGAATTAAATCTGGCCAGGGTTGTCAAGGGCAACAAGAAAAGCTTCTATAGGTACATCAGTGATAAAAGACTAGGGAAAATGTGAGCCCTCTCTGGAAGGAAATGGGAGACCTGGTTACCCAGGATATGGAGAAGGCTGAGGTACTCAATGACCTTTTTTGCCTTCATGGCAAGCACTCCAGCCACACCACCCAATTTCCAGAAGGCAAAGGCACAGGCTGGAAGAATGAAGAACCACCCACTGCAGGAGATGAGATTTGAGACCACTTAAGGAACCTGAAGGTGCACAAGGCCATAGGACCTGATGAGATGCCTCTGCAGGCTCTGAAGGAAATGACGGATGAGGTTGCTAAGCCAGTATCCATAATTTTGGGAAGTCATGGCAGTCTGGTTAATTTTCTTCTGTGCTGTGTTTTGGATTTAGTGTGAGAACAATGCTGATGTTTTTGTAATTAGGTAATGTTTATAGTAAGTCAAAAATTTTTCAGGTTCTCAGGCCCTACCAGCAAGAGGGCTGGAGGGACATGGGAAATTGGGAGGGGACACAGCCAGGACAGCTGACCTGAACTAGACAAAGGGATATTCCATACCATATAATGTCATGCTGAGTATATAAGCTGGGGGGAGAAGAAAGAAGGTGGGGACATCTGGCATTATGGCATTAGTCTCCCCAAGTAACCATTAAGTGTGATGGAGCCTTGCTTTCCTGCAGATGGCTGAATATCTCCCTGCCAATGGGAAGTAGTGAAATAATTCCTTGTTTTGCTTTGGTTACTTATTAAATTATTCTTATCTCAACCCTTGAGTTTTACGTTCCTTTCCAATTCTCCTCCTCACCCCTCTGGGTGAGGAAGGAGTGAGCAAATGGCTGGATAGTACTTAGCTACTATCTGGGATTAAATCACAAAAACTGTCCGGCACAACATCCTTGTCTCTAAATTTAGAGAGATGTGGATTTGACGGATGGACCACTTGGTGGAGAAGGAATTGGCCAGATGGTCACCCTCAAAGTGTTGCCCTCAACAGCTTGATGTCCAAGTGGAGACCAGTGATGAGTGGTGTTCCTCAGGGGTCAGTATGGGACTGGTGCTGTTTAACATCTTTGTCGGTGACACAGACAGTGTGATTGAGTGCACCCTCAGCAAGTTTGCCAACAACACCAAGCTGTGTGGTGTGGTTGACACACTGGAGGGAAGGGATGCCATTGACAGGGGCCTTGACAGGCTTGAGAGGTGGGCCCATGTGAATCTCATGAAGTTCAACAAAGCCAAGTGCAACGTCCTGCATGCGGGTCAGGGCAATCCCAAGCACAAATACAGGATGGGCAGAGAATGCACTGAGAGCAGCTTGAGGAGAAGGACTTGAGGGTGTTAGTAGATGAGAAGCTCAACATGACCCAGCAACGTGTGCTTGCAAGCTCATAAAGCCAACTGTACCCTGGGCTGCATCAGAAGAAGCGTGACCAGCAGGCTGAGGGAGGTGATTTTTGCCCTATACTCCACTTTTGTGAGATCGCACCCGGAGTACTGCATTCAGCTCTGGGGCCCCCTACATGAAAAAGGACATGGATCTGTTGGAACAAGTCCAGAGGAGGGCCACAAAAACAATCAATGGGCTGGAGCCCCTCCTGTGAAGACAGCCTGAGAGAGTTGCCATTGTTCAGCCTGGAGAAGAGAAGGCTCCAGGGAGACCTTATAGCAGCTTCTAGTACCTAAAGGGGACCTACAAGAAGCAGGAGAGGGACTTTTTACAAGGGCCTGTAGTGATAGGACAAGGCGGAACGGCTTTAAACTGAAAGTGGGTAGATTTAGATTGCATATTAGGGAGAAATTTTTTCCTGTGAGGGTGGTGAGGCATTGGAACAGGTTTCCTAGAGAAGCTGTGGATGCCCCATCCCTGGAAGTGTTCCAGGCCAGGTTGGCTGTGGCTTTGAGCAACTTGGTCTAGTGGAAGGTGTCCGTGACCATGGCAGGGGGTTTGGAACTTTGAGGTCCCTTCCAACCCCAACTATTCCATGATTCCATGATTCTATAATAATTTAGGTCAGAAGGGACTTCAGGAGGTCTCTAGTCCAAACTACTGCTCAAAGTCAGGTCAGCTGTTAGGTCAGACAAGATTGCTTGGGGCTCTTTCCAGCTGAGGCTAAAAAGATGGAGACTACATAACCTCTCTGGGCAACCTACTCCACTGCTAAACTTTCTTCATGGGAGGAAAGTTCCTCTTTATAGCCAGTTTGAAGATATTTTCTTGTTTCATTTTATGCCTGTTGACTTCCTGTCACGTAACACAGCAAAGAGACTGCCTTCATCTTCTTGATAATCTCCCCATAGGCATAGGAAGTCTACTGATAGGCTCTCCCTCTCCCCAGAACCTATGGAGCTTTCCCTTTTCCAGACTTAACAGGCCCTGCTCCCTCAGCCACTTGGCTCATGTTCAGTTTGCTGCCCACCAGGATGCTCAAGCCCTCCTTGCAGAGCTGCTCCCCAATTAGTCTCTATCTTGGAAGTCTCATTTCCTGCTTAAACAAGTACAGGTCTCTGGCTGCTGTTTCTCTTGTGCAGCTGGATGATTTGAGCCTTTGTCTCTGCAGGATCTCTGTGAAGATCCTGTCAATCCTTTTCACATTTTCTGATACTACACAGTCTTTTTATCTTCTCCTATTGCCAACACAGGTCTTCAGCCAGGGCATGCACCCTGGAGGCAAGGACACCATCTTCTCCTGCCCCAGCCCAGGGAGAGGCACCAGACCCTTCCAGTAGTCCCAGACTTGGATGCCCATATCTGCCCTTCAGAGCTCTGAGTCAAGGCCTCTGCTGCACCACCAGCTGGCCCAGCTGATGCTAGGGACTGCGGCTTGTGGCACATGCCCATGTTCATAGAGTAGATTTACGCTGTTTTAAGCAGCCTTCCAGCTCCCTTCCATCACTCTTCTGCACAAACTACTGTGTCTATCAGCTACTCCTTGCTGCACTGTAGGCACTGTAGGTGTTGTAGTTAGATATATATGTAGTAGTATATGTACATATATATATATATATATGTAGTTATATAGAGATCTTTTGCCAGTACTAGCTCAGTGATGTTTCACGCTCCGTAACCAGGAGTCAGCTGCAGACAAAAAAGGCTAAGCACCTTTCAAGCAGGAAAGACAAGCAGACATTTTTACAAGCTGAGTTTGCCAGAAGCAAAAGCTTCTAGTACCCACACTTTTCCAGGAGCAGTAGGCACTCCAAAATTCTTAAGACAAAGGAAGTCCTCTAACAATCCCAGGCAGTAAAAGAAGCCCAGAAATTGCTGTGCAAAGTGTTGTGTCTGTTAGCTGCGTCTGTTTGCTGCATCCTGGGCAAAGGACATGAAGTTTAAATAAATTATTATTACTTCTATAGCCCTATAATACCTATTTTTTGGGTAAGATTTAGTCTTCTGCTTTATATTTTACTGGAGTATACAGTGTGAGGCATCCAGATAGGTAAATAACTTCACCTGTGAGATTTATTTAAGTTAATTATGACAAAGGGATTTTGCATCTTCTACATGAGCAGAATGCCTCAACACTGTTAAAAAAGTTGTGTAGAAGACAATGTTGAGAAACTCCTTTCTCACATTAAAAAACTGAGGTTTCTCTTAAGCAGACCATTATTAATTATTTTCAAAACTATTTCAGAAGCTAGAATCATGCATAAAAATACATTTAGTCAAGGATTTCAAGTTTCAGCAACTCTGTTTAAAAAAGCTTTACAATTTTCTTCTTGAAGAAAGATCTTTAATTACATTGGAGCAATAGAGTGGAATTTATGCATATATTCTAATTATGTACTAGTAAAACTGAAAAGCTCTTCGTTAGAACCATGTGGAGAAAAATCAGACACATGCCAGCACTTCATTACTGAGAACTTAAGAGGAATTGTGTGGTGGCTTATTACCAGTATTACATAAATAGTAGGGCACTCTACATATTGCACATGTCGACAGTCTTTTAGATTAAAAAGTAGGCTGATTTTGAGAAAACAGAAGAAGATGCAAATTAACTTGGTTAATTAAACCAAAGCAATTAATTCTACATAGTGATATTAGCACCTTACTACTTGTTTAGTAGAGCAAGCATAGTAATAAACATTATAAGTTAAATCTGTAAATGTATATATATATATATAGACATGCACAGATATATATGGAGAATATAAGATCAAGGTTTATTTAACCACAACCTAATTAGATCTAAGTGATCATCAAATAGTATGGTTAGCTCATATGATCGTTCATAAGAATTACGTGTTTATAGCATGAGCGGAATATATGATATGTTTTCTGTTTAAACATAAGCCTTTATGAAAGTTTTTCTCATGTTGTAAACAAGAACAGCTGTGTTACAACACATTGTAATAACAATACAATAGACTTATTGTTAATTCTAAGATTGTGCATAAAGAAGTTATTCATATTTTAAACACAGAATTACTGAGCACTTTTTGCTAGATTGCAGACCCTCATGAACAATTCCCTTTGAGTCACAAGCACATGACACTTAGGGTCAGTCCATAAGATGATAAAATAATCAAGGCTCATGAGAGGGCTGGGTATGTACAACATACATCTTCTGACTCCAGATTTATAGAAGGGAGCTGAACAAGCTCTGAATCTGAGCAGGGTAGGAGGGATAGCATTGGAAGTTAGAACTAAGAATGGAAGTAACAGTCCCTACAGTGAGTCCCTCTGCTGAAACTCACATTTGGCCAACTCCTGCAGCTTTTTCTTTGTTATCAAGATCCTTTATATTATATATCTACCCATAAAAAGGATATTGCTGTATATTCTAAGTGAACCAGCTCATTAAATGTAAACAGAGTTGACATAGTGGTTTGATTACAGGGAAGTTTTCTTGTGGCTGTGTGTGTAAAATACCTAGCTCATTATTTGTTAGGTAAAAAAGCATCCTAAACTATGCATAGCACACATATCACTGCATGATTAAACAACACAAATAAGTTCCTAATGTTTGCAATATCTTATCTCTGCTTCTATCAGTATTTTCAATGAGAGGTATTACTGAATTTTTTAGGGCAACTTCAAAGTAGGACATATATGAATGGGAGACTTCCACTATGATCAGTACTAGTCTTATTATGGACAAATTTCTCATGTAATCTGTTGATCAAATTTGATTTTAAACTTCTAAGGTTTCTTGTCTAAATTATTCCTCTGAGAAGAATCACAGAATTACAGAATGGTTGAGGTTGGAGTGGACCTCTGGAGATCACTGGGTTAGACCCCACTGCTCAAGCAGAGCCATCTACAGCCAGTTGCCCAGGATCATGTTCAGATGGCTTCTGAATATCTCCAAGGATAGAGACTCCTGGGCAACCTGTGCCAGTGCTTGGTCACCCTTATGGTAAAAAAGTGTTTCCTGATGTTCTGATGGAACCTGCTGTGTTTCAGTTCTTGCCCATTGCCTCTGATCCTTTCATTGGGCACCACTGAAAAGAACCTAGCTCCATCCTCTTTGCACCCTTTTTTTAGGTATTTATATACATTAACAAGATCCCCCCTGAGCCTTCTCTTCACTAGGCTAAACAGTCCCAGCTCTCCAGGTTTGGCCTCACCAGTGCTGAATAAAGGGGAAGGATGGCTTCCCTTGACCTGCTGGCAATACTTTGTCTAATGTAGTCCAGGATAACATTAGCCTTTTTTTTTTTTGCCCCCAGGGCACATTGCTAACTCATGTTCAACATGGTCCAGCTGGGTGGCTCCTAGTGTATTGCAATGCATGGGGTTGTTCCTCCCCAGGTGCAGAACTTGACACTTCTCCTTGTTGAGCTTTGTGAGGTTCCTATCACCTCATTTCTCCAGTCTGTTGAGGAGCCTCTGGATGGCAGCATGTTTCTCTGGTGTATCAGCCACTCCTCCCAGTTTGGTGTGATCAGCAAACTTGCTGAGGGTACTCTCTGTCCCATCATGGAGATCATTAATGAAGATGTTAAAAGGTACTGGACCCCTGGGATACCATCAACTAGACTTTGTTCTAGTCACCAGCACCCTCTGGCTGTGTCCATTCAGTCAGTTTTCAATCCAGCTCACTGTCTGCTCATCCACCTTGTACACCAACAGTCTACTTATGAGTATCTTGCAGGAGACAGTGTCTAAGGTCTTACTAAAGTCCAGGTAGACAATATCTACTGCTCTACCCCATCTATCAGGCCAGACATTTCACTGTAGAACTGTATCAAGTTGGTCAAGCATGACTTGCACTTGGTGAAGCCATGCTGACTCCTCCTGATGATTTTCTTGTTCATGTGCCTGGAAATAGTTTCCAGGATTAACTACTGCACTGTATTTGCAGGGATCAAGATGAGGCTGATTGGCCTGTGGTTGCCTGGGTCCCCCTTGCTCTTCTTGAAGATACAGGTGACATGTGCTTTCCTCCAGTCTTCAGGTACTTCTCACTGTTACTGTGATTAATCAAAGATTTTCAAGAGACTTTGCAATGGCATCAGCCAGCTCCCTCAGAATTTGTGGGTACACCTCATCAGGGCCCATGGACTTATGCATGTCCAGTTTTCTTAAGTATTGCTTGACCTGATCCTCCTCCACCAATGACAGACCTTTTTTGCTCCAGCCTCTTCACATCATCTCTGAGACCTGGGACTCCTGAAGGCTGGCCTTGCTAGTAAAAGACTGAGGCAAAGGTGGGACGCATTATTTCAGCGTTTTCCGTGTCCTATGTAACCAGGTCCCCTGTCTCATTGAGTAATGGGCCTATATTTTTCCGAGTCTTCCTTTTGCCTCCTGAGAAGAACAAGTTATTTTCCATATCAGTTTATTTGTGTAATTTGGAAGAAGAAATGACACCCCAAGATGAAGTAGTGGTGCCTTACTATCTCTTGGGGGCCTTCTGATGGAAAGAGAATATCTGCCTGTTTGAAAGCCCAGTTTCAGGCTGGCGGCAATTGTCCTTAATGGGTATTGCACTGAAATTGCACTGTTATTTCTACCTTACATTTATTTTTACTTAACTTATACCAATTTATAGTAACAAGAATCAGCTGCGTGCTTTTGCCCTAACACAAATGTTTTCTTAGACAGAAGTCATACAGCTTTTAAATTATTTTTCCTTAAAGAAATCAGTGTCTCTTAAGTATTTTCCCATAGATTAATCTAATAATCTTTTGTCTCATTGCATTTTGAATTAATATTTTTGGAACGTGGATAATCAGAATTGTACACAGTACCTCACGTGAAATCTCTCAAAGCTTGAACACTGCTGCCAATCTTGCCTTCTTTTGTGGGAAATGTTTGAGACAGAAAGCTATATTTTTCTTTTTTGTGATGTCATCACATCTGTGAATCATATACATCATATGACTGACTAACATGTACAACTGTCTCACCATTTCAGTTGTATTCTTCAACTCTCTCACTGCAGACATTTTTGTTAGCCCTATGTGCATAACACTGTACTTCATACTCAAGTTCCACTCCATTTCTGTTAACCCTGTCTTCAAATTCATGTGTTTCATCCTTTAAGATACATAAAGCCTTTCTTAGTGCATTTTTGTTACCCTGATGATTTTAATTTTCAGTTTTTGTATGTGTTCTTGGTTTGCAGATTAATAATCATTTCAGTAGCTACATAGATGATATATGCACAACAATAGATGCATTTAATTTATATTACCCAGATTACAACTCTTTGTTATATACTCGTAACTGGTCTATATTGTAAAAATTAGTATTTCAACAAGCACAAAAGACCTTTTTTTGTTTGCTTTTAAAGACACATATTACTTTTCAAACAGCACTTGCTTTACAGCAAGGAACTGATGGATTCATGAAAAATCACAGCCAGAACCTTTTAGCTTCTTCCTTATGTGGAAATAAAAAATGTAAAGTTAAAACATATATTCTAGCAAGAACTCCAACTGTTACTACCATAGTTATAACAGGACTGAATTTGTGTGTTGCATGTCTCCCACAAAGCGTTTGCTGATAGAGATAGGCAAAGTTGAGCAAGAAGCACTGCATGCTGAGAAAAAAGAAGACAAGAGAGAAGACAAGAGAATTAAGAACTGATGAGCACAATACACAAAAATCCTTAAATGTTACCGTCATCAGTTTTCCCAACCAGAGATTGTTAGCTGCAACCAAGAGGAAGAAGGGTTGAAAAGCAATATTTGGTTTCACAAAATGTTTCATTTAAACGAGAGGAATAGGAAAAAATTACCTATTGACATGATCAGGACATATGGCTGTTTTGTCTGGCAGATATTCTCAATTTCTCAGATTTTTAATAAGACACTTCTTATTATTGATTTGTAACAAAGGGAAGATTTCCTGGTGTATGCAGAAAATCTATAATGAAAAGTTGTTAAAGTAAATTGCTGTTGATTTAAGGTAATAAAACCACAGCATAGTGTAAGTATCCCTATTATCTGTATCATGGATTTTCACTGGAAAAGAGTAAGTCATGAATACTGAAAATACAATGTGAATAACCCAACTATCTTCTCCTAGACAGAGACCAGGAAAAATATTTACTTTTACTAAAAATGGTTGTGTTGGTATAGGTCATACAATGTCTGTTTACTTTACAGTAAAATCTGGCCTTCTGAGATGGATTTGCAAAGCAAACATTTTTCCCCTCTCTAATAATTTCTGTGTGTTCTGCTCTCACTATTCCCCCCTCAGCAACTCCTGCTCACCTATAATGCTAGTTATGAAAAGACCTGGCTAAAGATCTTCTTCTGAAGAGGACTAGGGATTAGAAATAAGATGTGTCCAGAGGTACTTCTGACCTCACACAAAGCTGTATGTACTGTATCTTGACACAAGGGTAAAATTAATTGTATCTTGACACAGAGGTAAAGTTTGGTTGCTCATTTCCTTAAATCTAGTGATTCAGTAGTAGCACCTAAACATATTTTAAACTCTATCATTGCAAACAATTGGGCTAGAAACTTCCTTTTAAAAGGAGGCTGAATATTCCCTTCACAGTACTGCTTCTAAAGCAAGGCAGAGATGGATCATGGTAACCCAATCATTTATTTATGATATGATTTAGTTCATTTAACACATGGAAACAATATAGAAGTTAGTGACAAATTAAAATTCATATAAATAATTTGTTTCTGATGTTCATTCTTGTCCCACTGAGTTTCTTATTTCACAAAATAAGATGGTTTTCTTTTTCCTGAAGAAATGGTTGTGAGCTGCCGCTACACAGCCTAACATAAAGTTACTTTTCTGTGCCAGAGAAGAAACACCTCACTACTGATTCTTGCTTAAAATACCACACCATAAGCATGAACTGGGCTAGTAGACACCTACCGTTGTCCTGCACAGAAAGACAGAAAGATGTTTCTGACATTTTTTTCACAGTCCTTAACGGAGCTGTCTTCTGCCTTGGAAACCTGTATTTCTTCAACCCTTCCATTTCCCTGTCAAGCAGATGATGAGGAGATCATCCTCCTCCTCACTCCACTCATCAAGTGTTTATTTCTTGGTACGCTGTGTAAGAGTGTCAGGCCATCCCAGAAAAGCACCCAAAAGGAAATGTAGAGAAGCAAGGAACCAAGTTCCTCAGGCCTTCAGTCACTAGAGGTAATTCACTACCAAAGCCAGGCTGTCATTTGATGGCCAGAAATCATCATCTTTCCAGAGCTGTTACTCTGCCAATACCCATTAAGGACAATTGCCACCAGCCTGAAACTGGGCTTTTAAGCAGGCAAATATTCTCTTTCCATCAGAAGGCCCCCAAGAGAAAGTGAAGCACCACTGCTGCGTCTTGGGTTGCTGTCTCTTCTTTCAAATTGCATGCATAGACTGATACGGAAAGTAATTTGTTCTTCTGAGGAGACAAGTTTTAGCAGAGGAAGGGATTCTAACACTAACAACTGTTCTGTGCTTATGTAGAGAGGTGCTATAAAATGAAACAGATTACCTGGAGACAGAAAAGGGACGTAAGCCTGCAATTCCTGCACTGATGGTTAAAAGCTCATCTCTCTGTCCCTTCTTGTAGTCCCTGCAACAGGAGACAAGTCTTCCATGGCTTTTTGCTGAGTGATGGAAAGCTCTGCACATTCTAGCAGTTTTTAGCCTGGAAGTAGAGACCTCAGAGATGGTGATAAAAGAATAGAAGGTAGGGTAACATGTCCTGACTCTAGGCTCCAGGTTCAGGGTAGTAGCAGGGGAGCAAGGGAAGATTGGGAAATGTGTGGGAAGCATCCTGTGGACAGATTTTTGCACTTGCTGCATGTGTGGGCAGCCACCCACTATGCCTTATGTTAGGCACTGAATAGAATGACATTTTTCATTCAACTCTCATAGGACCTGGGCTTCTCCAAAAAGACTCTAAAGGGCATGCGCAACAGCAGGATGCTACATATGGATGTAAGAGGGACTTTGGACTTGGTGCTGTGAAACTTATTTTACAAGTGAGAGTAAAGCAGAGAGTTATCACTTAGGATAGAAGTGGTTTTCCCCTACTCTAGCCAGCCCAGTCAATTTACTGCCTGTTATAAGGAGAAGAAATAAATAAATTTAGTGTCTTCAGGAAGAGAGAGTGATAAAGGATAGGAGGAGAGATATGGAAAAGAAGGAAATAGGAGGCCTCTATAGTAATTTAGGGCATGCGGAATCAGTGTAAGTGCAAATGATGTTATGGATAGTGTTTTCCTCACGGAACCAGATGCACAAGGCAATTAATACAGCATCAGGTAGGAAAAGATCTGGGAAATGTTCATTCTTACTGGAACTATGAGTGAGAATGACTCATTTGCTTTCTGTAGGTTGTAAAGGACTTTGTCATCAAACTAATATCACATGCAGCTCTAGTGGACATTAACACTTTAAATATTCAGCAATGGCAAATAAGTATCAATGATGGCAATGAAGGTAAGAACTGTCATGCAATGAATATCAACACAGTAGGGTGTCTGGCATTTCAAAAATCTTGGGCATCATAAACATGGCTGACGTGTGTAATGCTGATGGGATGTGACTGAGTATAGTGAGCAGCTGTCTCTCAGTTAGTTATACTAGTCATATAGATTCTTCCCCATGGATGTTGGAAGGAATGTGTATCTGCCTAAAGCTGAGAACAGCTGGGCATGTTTCCGCATTGGAACATGATAACGTTGTCTTAGGTTTCAAATGGGGGACCAGAAATAACCAGACCTAGTATTAAAGGAAGAGGGAGCTGGATATATTGAAATTATTAGCTCACTGTTGATCACCTCAGAATTCCGAAAATGAAATGGTACTATCAGTAAACTTTAATACTTTAGTTTCTGTCATGGGTTGGCCCCAGCCAGAGACTAAGCACCACCCAGCTGCTCGCTCACTCCTCCCTGTTGGGACTGGGGAGATAATCAGAAGAGTAAAAGTGAGAAAACTCGTGGGCTGAGATAGAGACTGTTTCATAGGTAAAGCAAAAGCTGTCTGTGCAAGCAAAGCAAAATGATGAATTCATTACTTCCCATTGGCAGGCAGGTGTTCAGCCACCTCCAAGAAAGCAGGGCTCCATCACGCATAACCATTATTTGGGAAGGCACACACCATGACTCCAAATGTCCCCTCTGTTTATATACTGAGCATGACATTCTGTGGTATGGAATATCCCTTTGGCTAGTTCAGGTCAGCTGGCCTGGCTACATTCCCTCCCAGCTTCTTGTCCACCTCCTCATTGGCAGAGTGTGGAAAACTTGAAAGGTCCTTGATTTAGAGTAAGCACTATTTAGCAGCAACTAAGACATCAGTGTGTTACCATCAACATTACTCTCATACCAAATCCAAAACACAGGACTGCACCAGCTACTAAGAAGAAAATTAATTTTACCTCAGCTGAAACCAGGACAGTTCCTATCAATCAGGACTGTGAAGTCACATCAGGTATGATACACAGAGAGGCCCCAGAAATGTCAAGTATGGATGTGAATGAAGCTGTCAGTCCCCCAAAATATTCTTGTTAGGACAGCCATTGGAACAGATCCAGGAGAACACTGTAAATGTAGACATAGATCTCTGTGTTGCAGTTGTTCAAGTGTCACACAATCTAGCTACAAAATACAGTAGCTTTCTGATAAGAACTGTTGAGGAGCACCAACAGTAGGCTGTGCCACAATGGAAGGTGAGGTAGGAGCTCACCGTGACAAAGACTGAGGTGAAATGCATCCAGACAATGAGGGAATTCACATTGCTTGAAAACACAGCTGAAGCTAAGACTAACACCTGGTAGCAGAGAAGATGAAACAGCTCATATCAGGACCACAACACATTTCCTAAATAAATAACTATAGATCAAAAGATATTTTGAAAATCAAATAATTCCATGCTTAATATGCTAACTAGAATTAAGGAAAGAGCACTTACAAGTTGGGAACTACTAGGCTGGAACAAGAATGATCACTCATTAAGCATATTAACTTTTCTTCATGAGCAATGAATTTTGAAAACCACCGTGGCTTGTCAAAACAATTAAATTCCATTTGCTTTTCAGATATAAATGCCTACACATCTTGCCAAAGTAATCCTTGCTTGCTACTCAGAAACCTAAACTTTCATATGTGTACTTTCTAAACCATATTTTTCTTTTTCATTATGAGGGAAGGCAAAAAATTTAGTATTTTTTTACTTATACTGATTGTAACCTTTAATGTTGTTCATTCTGATCCTACTAAGAGAATTAGTTTTTCAGAATCAGGTTCACAGGTGACACAGGGATAAAACAAAGCCAAATTTTCTTTATTTTTGACAGTGCTAATTTCACTCTGATTTTCTTTCATCTGTTTTATTGATGATTCAGGCTACTGGATTCCATGATTAAGAAATGAAAAAGGCCTGGTGATTTCAGGTGACATACCAGTGTAAGTCTTATTTTGCAATTTCATTATATCTGTGGGTAGAAATCAACATATATTTTTCATAGATTTCATATTTCCTTTATTGATAGTAACAGTGACAGTAAATCAAAAAGGGTTTTTTTTGCTATCCTTTGCAAAACCTCTGTGATTTCTGCCGTGACACTTTAGTACAGATCAAGAGCCTTTATTCAGTACTTAACAGCCCTACGCACAAAGCCCCCCAAAAATCTCAGTGTCAAACCACACTAAAGAAAACCCTGAAACAAGTTAATTGTGCTGACACACAGTTAGACTACATGCACCAAATAGAAAAAGGCAACATCTTTTCTCAGTCCTTGTCAAAGCTCTGAGTGCAGCCTGCCACACACCTTCCTAGGCAGTAGGCTGCCTGTGCTCAAGGCTAGCTCTGACATGATGCAGGCATGTCACCTTGGGTCAGATGATGGTGATGGTGCTGTGTGAGCTGGGAGAAGCTCTCCTGGTTACTGCACAAGGGAGAAAGGAGTTAAGTTGAATGTCTTCCCGGTAAATCTCTGATCCTACTCAATTTTTTTTAAGCACGAGCGAGGACCAAGTTTTTCAACTGGAACATTTGCCTGCTTGAAGAATGCTTTGTCTTGCTTCTTCACATCCAATCCCAGTCCCCAAATCCTAACCCAAATACATTTTGATTGAAAAAAGGCTCAATTATAAGCACCCGGCATTCACAACCAAATTCCAAACTTATAAGAATCCAAGATTTTATTGTGTTATTTCCTTTACTTTTTTTCTCATTCTTTCAGATCAAGCACCTAGATCAAGTTTTCCTCTGCAATCAATATGCCTATAAATTAATATTTTGTTTATAAAATTAAGCTGATAGGCACAGGAAATTGCTTACCTCCAGGAAGTGGACCTTTAAAGAAAAAAACATATTTTGAGACTTCCAATAATGTTTAGGCTGTCTGAACAGCTCTTGCTGAGGGTTAAAGCTAGCATAGACTGCCCTAAATGACTGCAGCACTGGCTATTGATAGTACCTGGCAAATGCATACGATATATTCTGCAACAAATTGCTATGGCGGTAAATACATATATTTAAAAATACTTCAAAGGTCTCAGCTGTTAAGAATCTGCTTTGGCAAAATGCGAGGCTTTTTTTTTTTCCTTTTCCCCATCTCTTTTTATCTTACCTCTCTTCATTCATAAAGTCTAGAAGGTAAAGGCTGTCTCTCATCAAAGCTGTACTGCCTTCAGTCATCATGCTGGAAAACACTCTCTATGCTGAGTAATGTAAATGAGTTTGTATCTATACTGTTTATCGTTCAAGTCCTTTGGATTAAGGATCCACATCCATTCCAGTAGGATGTAATAGCAGGAGAGCACTGTGATTCAAGGGCTGCTTCATCGTCCCCTGCACTGCAACAATATAGGTATTCCATCCATGGAAGTGTATTGTGACCTGTTCCTAATCCCTGATTTGGAGATACAAGGCTTCCCGGGACATCCTTGGAGAACCATAGTGGGCTGGGCTTTCCCAGGTCACTTTCCTCCTGTATGCAGAGTTTGAATCCTTATGCACGTTATCCTATCAGTGTTAGGAAGCAGCAGCAGGTGAGGTGGCTTCAAGGAAAGGCAGTCCTGAAGCTGAGGACAACACCAAGGCAGGGAGAGCAACGGCTTTATTGACAAGAACCAAGTACCTGAACAAGGAAAGCAGATTAGGTCCTGTGACTGTAGCCATGGCCAGACAGTCCAGTGATCACTGAACAAGTCTGTAGTGCCAAGACAGGTCTGGGACCAGGCCAGAGAGCCAAGTCTGCAGGTCAGGGTCAGAATCGGAGAGGTATGCGCAACCATACCTGCAGCATGACTCAGGCACAGAACCAGGACGACAGCCTAAGCTTAAGTCCTGGTCCCAGGAGAAGTGGGGGAAGACTTCCCAAAGAGGCTTCTCACAGCTTTCCACAAGGCTTCACCGTATCAGAGCTGGCCCTGAATCCAGGCAGCCAGATTCTCAGGATGGGGGAGAGTGCATGCTGGTAGTTTCCAGCTGTCCTTGGAATTAACAGATTTAGTCCATTTTGGAGTGTGAACCCATTTTATATTAATCCAGAGATTAGGAAGCTGAACTGACCTGACAGTGTTGTTGCATTCTGTATGTATGTACATCCCGCAGAAAAGGACATCCTAAATATTACTTCAATATTCTTTACCGTAGCAGTAAGGAATGAGCAATCTCCTCTTAGAGTTTTGAGATAGGATTTATGTTTTAACATATGAAATTGGTTTTTTATTTATTTATATTTAATAATCTGAACTGGGAGGCTTGAAGTGATTTCATAAACAATAGATTAATCTTGACGAGTCCCTAGTGAGATGTTTTAAAGTTTATAGAAGAAAATAAAAATATGGGGCTAGGAGACAGTTGCCTGCACTAATTTATCAGCCTCCTTAAGTCTGGAATTGCAGGTAGTTTTCAAACAACTTTAAGTTTTTTTCCAATTCCACT
Source organism: Falco biarmicus (assembly GCF_023638135.1). Classification (NCBI taxonomy): domain Eukaryota; kingdom Metazoa; phylum Chordata; class Aves; order Falconiformes; family Falconidae; genus Falco; species Falco biarmicus. The sequence goes on along the minus strand of NC_079293.1, from coordinate 56,475,843 downwards.
CAAGTAAATTTTACACCAATGATATTACTAAATTTTAATTTATCTATTTTTATATAGTAATCTATAGTAATTTAATACTATGGATAGTGTTTATGACAAATATATATAATTAATTTACATAAATTAATGGATGTGACTTTCATTAAAAAGTAGTATTCAACATACAGCAAGTGGGTGTATACATATCAGCAGAAAATTGAAACCATATATAGCACCTGTTAGAAGCACATTTATATGTACACTTTTAATATTGTTATTTTAGTATTATATTTGATGTTATTAAAGCATAATGCATGGTTTTAATACTAATTTCATATGTATTTTAAGATTATATTGAGTTTAATATTCCAAACACAGCAAACAGTTATGTCAAATACCTCATTATCCATTTGTAAAAACAAGTCTCTTACAAATGCAGTAACTGGATAAGAAGATGGAAAATACAAGTTTGAAAACTAGTTATAAAGGGAATGGTTTGCAATACATTAACTAAAATCTGCCAAGGAAAAGTACTTTTTCCTGCCTCTCTCAATTTATGAGTCTCTCTATTTTTTTACAAGATCATTCATAATTTATAAAGGAAAGAATCATATTCTTTGAGCAACAGAAAGCATGCCATACAAAGGTCACAGAAATCACAGACAGAAATTTTCATTGGATGAGATGCTCAGAGGTCCATTAGTCCAGCCTCCTGCCTGATGGAGCCCTTTTGTGAATGTTATCTGCTGTGGCTCTGTCCAGCCTTTGTTAGACCCTGAATTTCTCCAAGTCCCTCTGTACTGGAGCTCTACCAGCTGTTTTGTCAGGCACTTCAACTAGTTTAGTGTCATCTGCAAATCTATTTTGATGAATGAATTAAGCATTATATGCCCCAGTTGCAACCCCTTGCTTATTTTGCTACTGGAAGCCATTTGGAGCCAAGCCACTGACTGCAACATACTGAGCCTGGCAGTCCACAGAATCACAGAACAGTCAGGGTTGGAAGGCACCTCTGGAGATCACCAACTCCAGCCTCCTGCCAAAGCAGGTGCACCTACAGCAGGTTGCAGAGTCACATCCAGGTGGGGTTTGAAAGTCTCTGGAGAAGGAGGCCCCACAGCCTCTCCAGGCAGCCTGTGCCAGGGCTCTGTCACCCTCAAGGTAAAGCAGATTTTCCTCACGTTCAGATGGAACTTTCTGTGCTGCAGTTTGTGCCCATTGGCCCTTGTCCTCTCGCTGGGCACCACTGAAAAGAGCCCAGCTCCATCCTCTTGACACTCACCCTTAAGATATTTGTATGCATTGATAAGGTCCCCTCTCAATCTTCTTTTCTTTGTGAAGACTGCAGTGACACTGCCTTTCCTCCAGTCCTCAGGCACCTCTCCTGTCCTCCATGACCTTTTAAAAAATGATGGAGAGTGGCTTGGCAGTAACATCTGCCAGATCCCTCAGCACTCAGGGATGCATCCCATTGGGGCCCATGGAGTTGCGAATGTCAGGTTTAAGTGATCTCTAACACGATCCTCCTCTAAGCAAGAGAAAGGTTTCCATTCTCCAGACTTCCTCTCTTGCCTCCAGGCTCTGGGAAACCTGAGGGCCGACTCTGGCAGTAAAAACTGAAGAAAAGGCGGCATTCAGTAACTCTGAGTCCCTGCGTCCTTCATCACCAGGCCATCCACCTCATTCAGCAGCGGACCCACATTTTTCCTAGTCATCCTTTTCCTGCTGATGTACTTGAAGAAGGCTTTCTCGTTGTCCTTCACATCCCTCATCAGATGTAATTCCAAACGGGCGTTACCCATCCTCACCGCCTCTCTCCATGTTCTGACAACATCCCCATATACCTCCCAAGTGGCCTGTCCCTTTTTCCACATCCCATCAACTTCCTTCTTCTGTTTGAGTTTTGCCACAAGCTCCTTGCTCATCCGTGCAGGCCTCCTGCCCCCTTTGCCTTGTTTCTTATTCATAGGGATGCACCTATCCTGAGCCTGGAGGAAGCGATGCTTGAACATCAGCCCACTCTCTTAGACCCCCCTCCCTTCTCGAGCCCTAACGTGTGGCATTCCTCCAAGTAGGTCCCTGAACAGGACAAAATTAGCTCTGCTGAAGTCCAGGCTTGCAATCCTACTTGTTGCCCTGCTTCCTCCATGCAGGATCCTGAATTCCACCAACTCCACCACCTGTGTCAAAAAGAGAGCAATGCTCTGCAGGAACCTCCTGCACGGCACTAGCCTAGCTGAGCCGTCTTTCCCGCAGACATCAAGGAGGTTGAAGTCCCCCACGAGAAACGGGGCCTGGGACCGTGAGGCCTGTAGGAGGCCTCATCGACTTCCTCTTCCTGATCACGTGGCCTGTAGTAAACACCCACCACAGTGTCCCCCACGTTGGCCTGCCCCTTAATCTTTACCCATAAGCTCTCCACTCATTCTGAATCCACCCCGAGGGACAGGTCAACACATTCCCGTCGCTCCCTCACATAAAGACCAACTCCACCACCTCTCCTTACTGACCTGTCTTTCCTAAAAAGTACCTAGCCATCCATGACAACATTCCAGTCATGTGAGCTGTCCTACCAGGTGTCTGCAAGTGCAATGAGAACATGTCCCTGGGACTGCACACAGATATAATTCTTCCTGTTTATTCCTCATTTTGCTTGCATTGGTGTACAGGCATTTCAGAGAGGTAATCAAGCACACAGGTTCTGCAGGAGGGGTGCAAGACGATCCACCATAGTCCCACACACCCCTGAGGTAGCTGGCCTTATTGATACTCATCTTGGGAGGCAGCTAAGGATCTTGTATCGCTGCTCTGGTTGTCCTGGCTTATTCCCCAGTTAGTATGAGCGGTGCCACATTGGATCCCTCCCCCTCAAATCCTTCAGTTTAAACCAATCAATTATTAAGTCCAGGCAATTCTCAGCCCATCTAACTGTCGATTCTTCCACCTCATATGTCTTCAGGTTTCCATTAAGAACCCTGTAGGAGATGATGTCAAAAGTCTTACTTAATGAAAGTATGTAACATCCAACAAATGTCAACAAATGACAGCAAAGAGAAGTAAAAATACCTGCAATTGCCCAGTGCATATAGTCATATTTTACCGTGTTACTCCCTATGTGTCAAGCAATTCCTTACTATCTATAAACAAATATAGTGTCTAAAATTGAAACAAATGCTCAAGCAAATGAACTCTCTGCAAGCCAGCTGCGCATGGCAAAGAAGTCAAATAATGGTAGCTCAACAACTTTCGGATAATAATCTGAAAAGACAGCAAAAAAATGTCTGATATAAAATATACAAAATATATTTTGTCCAGGTTAAAGGTAAAACAGATTTCTTCTCATTTTTTTCTCATTTCTTTCATGAAGAAGCAGATTTTGGAGCAAGATCTAGAAGGCTACAACCTTGGACTGAGGAGAAGAAACATAATGAAAAGCCTTCTGTTCTTCTGAACATGCAGTCACCAGCCTCATATAAAACAAACGTAGGAACGTATCTTGTTTATCTTAGTCAAGCTGTCAAGTTAAAGCTTGATGAGAGATGATCAGTAAGACATTCAGTTGCTTGCCTATAAAGATAGAACAAGAGCAACTGTTTTATTAACAGAATTACTTTCCATGTGCCTGTTTCTTCCTATGTTTTATTGGTTCTGTTCAGAAGTGGTATTTTGGATGTCTGGAATAGGTAGGATATACTTCTGTAGTGTATGCACAGTATGCACAGTGTATGCAGGATAACGGATGGAAAGGTATGCCAGTAACGAAAGCATTTAGAGTTCATGCCACAGACTAATTTTTACTAAAATAATTGTCCAGCCCACAGTGATACAGTGAACCTATCAATAATATTGGGTAATTAGATATTTGTTTAAATTAGATGCTTGTTTACCCTGGCCATTTCAAATTGTATTTCAAAAAGATTATAAAATTGTAAAAAAATAATTTACTGATGGCACCAAGTTGCATGTCTTTTTGAGGTATACATACACATTAGAAATATCCTTTAATTTTACATTTTAAGATTGCTAAAAGGAAAGTATTCAATCAGTACAGATACTGAGCCTTTGACAGATGTTTTTGTAGATGTACACAGAAGCAATTGCTAGATAGTACGTGACAAAAAAGTCTTCCTTTTGTGCATTTCTGGTTTCTAGATTTTCACATTTTTTACTCCAGGAATAGGAACTAAAACTCAAGTGAGTCAAAAAACCTCTACTCTGCAACTACTTCTAAAGTCCCATTTTAAGGCTGTGGATGAGACCTAGAGGCTTCTTTATTGAATTATGCTACATCTTAAATTAAGCAGTTCACTTTTAGCCATGTACACAAATATATAATTTGAAGAAAATGTCACCTTCACTCCTCTTTTATGATATTCTCCAGGGTTTCCTAATGAACAAAATATACAGATTGAGTTTTCTTCAAAATAGGGAAGAATACACTTAGTGTCTGTCACTTTGCAGAGCAGCTGCATGAAATAACTTTTTAAAGACGATTTCTTGTTTGGCCCTTTATATTTGGGAGTAAAATAGCTGAGAAAAACTCAGCAGTATTTTAAGGTATTTGTTTCCTTCCTCCCTTCCTTCCCTTCCTTTCCTTTCTTTCTTTCTCTTTCTTTTTTGATAACTTGCTTTCTAGTTATTTACAAGCTTCTCTATTCTAAGCCAAAATTGTCATCAGTTTCAGTTACACTATGATACAGAGTTCTAAAAGCCTTGATCCAGAAAAATGCCATAGGTTTTTCCTTAGTGTACCAAACCACAGTACAGTGAGCTCAGTAAGATGTGTAACTTTAATCATATATCTGATTTTACTGCTTCTAACACTTCATACTCATTTCTGTTGTCTCCATGAATACCCAGGTGCTGAAAGATAAATCTCTAAACAATTTGCGAGACTGAAGCTCATTTTAGGTTCATCAGAGTCAGTGGGATGAGTATGGACTGTTGCCTTTTGGATAGTCTGTATGGTTATCCTCCTTAGGGCCATGATACTTCCTAGTTAATGAATTCTGGTTTTGTAAAATGTAGCAGTATTCATAACACATGTTTCTTTCATAAATGAAGTCACTGAGAGTCTCAGAGAGGAAACCTAAACTTTGTTTAGTAATGTACCAGGGAGTGAAGAAAACATAATAAACTTTAGGCAGAGGAGCTAAAAATTTAGGTATTATCAGGTAAAGTAATATGGCCTTCAAATCTACAGATCATGAGAAATGCCTCACATGTTGTCCAACAATTATCTAATGTCTCCAATGCACTTATAAGCACATATTTTTTACTATTTCTGTGAAGCAATATTTTCTGCACATTTTGATATTTTTCTAATTTTGCTGGTCTTACTATTTCTGGAAAACAATTTCAAAAGCAAACCAAAGAGTTTACCAAACAATTTATTAAGATAAAGACTTTCCATTACAAAAGAAGGAAATTTAATGCCTGTATTTTTCAGGATATAAATTGGTAATAATCTGGTGAACTGATCCTTGCTCTCATATTACTGCATCAACCTGCTTTTGCTAGTCTTTGGGTGTGATGTTGTCGCAAAGAGGAATATCACCTAAGCAACCCTATAATGCTAAAAAGCTTATAGCTGAAATGTGTAGAAGCAAACAGATGGAGCAGTATCTGGAAATTTTATTTGTCAGATATCATCCATCTGTTTCTCTCCCTGTCTGCATATTTTGCAGTAATATCCATTTTTAGGAAGGCAAGTCAATCTAATTCTACAGAATTGGTTTAATCTTCTGTTTTATTATTATTATTTAATTTTTATTTTTTACAATTCATTAACGACTGGCAGGGAAACATAAAACCCACACTGATGATTCAGCCAAACAATCCTCATCTCCGTTCCATGAGAGGCAAAGTTATACTTCAGGGCAAAATTAGTAGATATTAACTCTTCTTATTTATCAGTTCTAACAATATTGGCAGTTTCTCACACGCAACAGACGTCCTAAATAAATGAATGATAAAGACTATTTTTAAATGCATTCTAAAACTGAAACAATTACGTGCCATTTCAGAGTAAGTTCTAGGTTTTTGGTAATGACTAGCTATTAAAATCAGTAAATCTTTTTTGGCAGCTCTCCGATTCTCTGAAAATAGAGCTACAAAATGCTTTGCAACAGGTACATTATTTATGGAGAATATATAAAGGCTTTGGCTGTAAAAATTAATTATGGGCTAAACAACTCTATTTGCTTTCTGCTTCATATTCTTAGCTAAACATAAACTAACATAACGTTGCTGCCATTTCTCTCCAAATTGTTTCTTCTCATGGGACCAAAATTAAAACAAAAGCCACTTAAAATAGCAGCATAGTCAGAAAGGACAATGGCTTAAAAGGAAATTGGAAGTCAAGACAAGAAATTAGTGATGCTTGCAAATGACACATAGAATCCAGTATCAAACAAGACCATAACTCCTACCTGTTCCTTATGCCTAAGTACCAATAGCAAGGTATTAATAGATGAGTATTTAGCTTTGTAAGAGTTAATATGCAACACAATGGCAGTAGGCGGGTTGGGTGCATGAGATTCAGTCAGACTAATTACAGGGGTGGTGAGCAAGGCAAAATAGAGGGTTTGAAACAGAATGAGCTGGGTTCTGAAATGCGTTCCATCCTGATGCCATTTGTAGCTCATCAAACTAACAACTCTGCTCTTGACTTTTATCTTCTTCAGGATGCAGTGACTGCTATTGTTGTCATCCTTCTCTTCGCAGCCTGTCCTGTCAAATTATTGTATTTACCTGCTCTTTATTACCTAGACCCAGGTGTATCCTATTCTCCCCGCATTCTTTTGATTATTTTTCCTTTCTTTCCCCCTTTAATTTTACAGGATCGCTTCCTGAGCAGGAGTTATCTGCATACGCTAGCATAAGGCATCAGCCTTAAACGACAATATTTAGTGACCCCAGAAACAGAGGGCCTCACAAGAATGCCTTTCTATCAATGTTAAGATTCTTCCTTCTCATCATGTCTCATTTGACTATTTTGATCATGAGTTCTGTTCCCTGCTTTGATATTGATTCCTAATTATGTATTTCAATTTTTTATTTCTTGTCTTTCTTTATCTTGTCTTTTGCCAGCCTCTTCCCTAATGCCTGCTTTGGATGAACACAACTCTGGCACAAGGACACTTCTGGTTCCTCCTGATTTGGGTCCAAATCAGACACCATGTCTCATCTTGCCCCTAAAATGGGTTAATTCTTTGATTATTATGATTCATATATTTCAATTCTTTCTAAGTGCTGTATATGATTCTTCTCTTTATGCTTTAAATCTCCTTTTCATGTTTATTTGCTTTATAGTTTGATTACAGTCCTCTTAAGAACATTGGACAGGTTTGCACAAGTCATCAAATCCACTCTTCCTGTATTTTGCAGGCAAGTTTATCATGGAACCACTTTCACAAACCTGCCAAGCTTAACTTTTAAAAATTTAAAATTAAATTTTCTCACTCTGCTCTCCTAACAGAAGGCTGTTTTTACACAATGTTTAGAAACCATCTTCTAGTTTTCCAGCCTATATTGATTTGTATCTTGGTTACCCTCATTTCCTTTTGTGACAATTCCATCCATTGACATCTGTCATATGCTTAGAACCATCTCACATCTTATTTTCCTAGGTTAAACAAATCAAACCCTTCAAATCTATGTGTCTCAAGCTCTCCATACCCTAGAGGTGTCTGCTCTGTTTAAGTCCAAATTAATTCTTCTTCAGCATGCATGATCATAATTCCCCATTATATCCTAGGTGGGATGCAACAGTACAACAGTATTAATTTTCAGATCTTCACTGGAAATATTTTTTCTGATCCTAGGCCTTTGTATCCTAGGCACTACTTGCCTATTTCATAGCTGCGTCACTCTGGTGACTCAAAAATGCCATGTGACTCACTGACTTCCACTCAGGAGATCTGGGTCATAATCTCTATCATTAATTCTCATAAGAAACTGTTACCGTTAGTCCTTATATTCATCACCCTGAATCTTGTGGTATTTAGGAATTTCTAATTTTCTATACGTCAGTCATTAAGAATAAAAATTGTTTACATTCACAATGTATATACATATACATAAATGTATAAATGTATAATATATACATTGGTCTTCCCTGATATTATTTTATCAGAAAATATCATTTAAAAACCCTCTCACTTTTATTCAAAGGTCATGAAAATATTAAATGATATTGGTTCCCGGATGAGTCCTTACCTGATTCTTCTCACATCCTTCTTTCAGCCCAGCCGTTCTCACCCCAGTAGACACTATCATTATCGTCCCCTTTATCCAGTGTGATAGCTAAAAAGCTTCATAGCTATCTCCATTTTGTCCAGCTTGCGATCGCCTTGACTGCACCTGCAGGCTCTGCAGCCTCTTCTCCCCACACCTATGGGTTTGGCTGCCACCTCTGACCTGGCACAGCCATGTAACCTTGTGTCAGGCAGTGGTGACACATTTGATATGTGAGGAAGAGATTGGAGAAACCTTATTAGTACCTCCCTGCATTTAAGGAGCAGGTGCTGCATTTAAGCTCAAGCCCTAACCCTCAGTCTCTGCCTGTGCTACACTGCAGCTATGCCAGTGCCTCACTCTGCGCTTCACTGATCCTACCTTGATTTCCAGACTTGACTTTTTGGCTTGACCTCAGATCTGCTTCCTCACTATGAACCTGCCTGGAGATCTGGACTCTTGGCTGATCTTGGTTATCATTCCCAGACCTGCTCTTCCTGGATTCGAGTGCTGTGGGATCAAGCCCCATGGGGTAAGGCCACTGCCCTGCCTACCTTGGTGTTGTCTTAATCTTCCAACCTGCCTCCCCTTTAAGAGCAGCCCCCTCTTGCTGCTTCTTGACACAGCTCAGCATTTTATAGTGTGAAATTATTTCCTGTGGCTCAGATGTGAAAAATGTTGTTGATGTAGCAAGTCAATAGGTTATCCTAGCATATCTTGCTTCTCTGTGTCCCCAAACTATTAAAGTTTGTAACTCTGGTGTACAGTTACAGAGATGTCACTGTTGGCTCTGACTGGTGATTACGTACCTGGGTGTGACAACAGTGCAGATGAACTGACACTCGGCTGAGTTCTTATAACGCCATGTCACATTAAACGCCATACAGGCTCAACAGCAGGAAAAGCCAATCTGAAGAAAAGGTCAGGTAAATAACATGTGTTGCATTTAATGTTGGTGTAATATTGGTATCTGGGGAAGCAGGGACCCCTACAACAATCTGCTGTTGATCTTAACAATTCACAAGTCATCGAGATATTTTGCAGATACCTAAAAAAGAGGAAAACATACTGGGGCAGGCACTGAAAAAGTACTAGCTTTTGGTTTTGAGACTAACAGCAACCCGAGAAGCTGCAAAGGCAAGAAAGGCTGGTACACAGAAAAAAATAGCACTGACAAGAGTTTGACTCATCTTTGGATATCAATAAAAAGGCTGTTAAGATAGTTTTGAAAATAAATTCAAAACTAATGCATTTGAGTCCCGGTATGTGATGAATCCATATCTGAGCCTACTACCTAGGATCTGATGAGAACTTCTTTACGTAAAGCAGCAGAGGATCCCACTTTCAGGTCTCGCTTTCAGTTTCTACAGTCTGCTTCTGGAGTATTACCTGAAACTCATGTGTAGTGCTTGCAGCTTTTGGAGCCCTGGAGAGAATTTCTCCAGCTGGGGGAGTATGCAACTCATCCTAGTATGACTTTTAGGCAGCAGCTGCCACTAAGCTTGACCTAATTCAACCAATAAATGTGTTTTTAGAATCAAACCAGTGTAGAAGTAGTCAAATCCCTACCTATAAAACTGGCACTGAATTCTCCAAGTTGCAGGCATATACTTGGGGTGAAGTGGTTTTATTTTGTTTGTTGTACTTAACAATTCACTAGCTTATTCCTCTTGCATATATACACAATTCCTTGCAGTCAAAATTTTTGCACAAAGGCAATTGCAGAGGAAGAAGCAGCCAGGAGAAATCAGTGACTGTTACTGCTTGTATGGAAACACTTTATTGACTAAATAGTGATAGTGATAAAACTGTGGATAGTATCATAAACACGGTCTCCTCCTCTGTTCCGCACAGCTTGCTGACTGTGTATATTTCCACAACAAAGCAAATAGTTGACAGGATGAAAACCATTGAGATGAACCCTGAACTTGGGTTTCCCAGCAAGAAGTGCAGAAGGCCACTACATCATCTCTTGGCAAGAGGGCTGGAGTATTTTCCATTGACTTACACATGGCAAATGGCCGAGCCGTATAAGGGCGTTATTGTTGCTGCCCTGTACTGGGGGAGCAGTTTCTAGAAGGCTGCGGAAGCAATGGGCATCCACGAACAGGAATCCCCGCAGCAGAGCCCAGGCCATTCAGGGTGAAACCTCAAAAGTGAGCAGTCACTGTGAAGAGAAAGGAGTCTACTCAGGGCGGGACAACAGCGAGAGAAACAAGCAGGCTGTGTTGCTGGATGTAACAGCCTATTATACGCAAAATGCCGCCCTCATTGAATTTGGGTTTGGAGTAACAGACAAATGTACCAACAGAAAATGCTGCGGTTTGAGAGCTGAAATAGACAAATGTGTCAAACTCAGGCTTGTGCATACTTACCCCCAGCCTTGCTGAATGTCGGCTTCAGCAAGCAAAGATGTATTCGTGCACATAGATACTGAAGTGTGTTGGGAAGTACATATAATTGCTTGACCTCTATGTAAAACACAAAGGACGTTCAGTTTGAAGCAGGGTGTGACAAGATCTGTGAAGACACACGGGGTGACCATGCAAGTCAGAAACGGGCTGTCAGCACAATCGTATTTGTGTGCCTTTGTGGAGACACACTGTCAGTTCAGCCCAGCTCCCTTTTTCTAAGTCTATTTTGTACTTTTTCAGTATGCTTACCTGCAGGTTGGAAGCCTTGCTGTTCGCTTCCTTCCATTATCAAAATCGTTTTTTATTGACTTTTAGAAAAGTAATTTGATTTCTGTAGGAAAACCGTGCAATGGATTGTAATCAGCATTTTATTTTAATGCAACGTTATTTTTTCCGTTATGCAGTAATATGGATTTTTCCCTGTCATATGTGGCTGGCGCTGACATACTGCTGCCGGACACAGCAGGAAAGATGTATTTGGCTTATTTGCAGTTCCAGTTTCCCGAATGCCTACCCAGCTTGGGTTTTTTCCCCCTCCCTTCACAGCATCGGTATTTTTCTCTCCCTCAGGTCACCTGATAACATTTCGGCTTTCAGTTGCGAGGAAGGGCGCGGGGAGGCCCCGCGTTGCCCGCCGCTGCCCGGGGAGCCGGCCCGGCCGCCCGCGCAGGTGCCGGTGACCGGCGGCCCCGCGGCCCCCCGGGAGCGGCCGTTCGGCGGGCACGTGCCGCCCGCCTCGCGCGGCGCCTCATCCGACGGGCGCACGCTCGACCGGGCCGCGGTTAGCGCCGCGGGGAGCCTGCGGCAGCCGCCGTCCCCCCCTTCGGCCGAGCCGCCGGCTTCCTTCCCCCGGGGCGCACCGGCCCCGCTGGCTGTCGCGCCTCGGCTGCCCTCGGAGCCGCGGCCCGGCGCGGCGGGGCGGAGAGCGGCGGGGCGGGGGGGGGCGGCAGGGGTGTGTCCTGCTCCCTGCCCGGGGCACCGGGGTCTCGTCTCCTCTCTCGGGCGACGGCGGCTCACTCGCCTGGCCGGCCCGGGGCGGGACGAGCCGGCAGCTCTGCTGCCCTGGAGCCATGGCACGGGAAAGTTTGCCGCTCCTCCTGCTACTGGCGGCGCTTGGCAGCCGAGGCCAGCCGCCGCCGCCGCAAAGAGGTACGGGGGAGCGGGGAGACCGTGCCCCACTCACCCCGGCCGGGGCTGCGGGGGACGTAGAGGGGGAGGCGGCTTTACGCCGGCTCGGGGGTCCTTGTGGCGACGGGAGGGTCGAGCGGACGGGGACCGAGCGTGACAAGCAGCTGCCAGCCTGTAGAGGGGACTCGGCTGGGGAGCGCTGCCGGGACACCGCCGCTGGTACACCGGCCGGCCTGAGCGGGCTCGGCGGCGCCGGCAGCGCAGCCCTGGCTCGGGGCAGCGGGCTCCCGGGCTGCCGCGCCACCGCCACCGCCGCCCCGCCCCGGGGCAGGGCCGCCCGGCTGCGCGGGGTACCGGGCGGGGAGCTGCGCTGCGCCCCCGGTACGCGCTCTCCCGCTCCATCTTCCCCGCAGACTCTCTCACGCAGCCGTTTATTAAGAGACAAAGGCATGAGCGTGGCCGATGAGCTCCGTTTTGGCCGAACGCGGAAGGGCAAATGATACTTGCTGTAGTTCAGGGCCGACCGGACAAGTTTTGGTCCCCGAGGCGTCACACGGTCTGTACAGGCTAATCTGGTGACAGCCCCTCGCCCCGCGTTGCGTCCGTCTGCTGGCATCCCTGTGATTAGGGGAGGCTTGGCGGGCTGTATTGACACAAATGCGGGCTGCTTGGGCTGCTTTTACTTAAGGTGACAAGTTGATGCAGTTATCCAATAACAAAGCCTTTCTCGGTGTTAAAAACTATCCACGACTGGAATGGGAACACAATCAATTGTATCTGGCACGAATAGTCAATGTCTTACGCGTGCAGTCACCTTCCATACAGTGTTCAGGTGTGTTGACACTAAAGGTTTTTTTGTTTGCTTACTTTCTCAATTAGTGTTACATGGAAAGATGAAAAAGGGTGATGTACGGCTGTGGTAGAAATAAACTTTACTAGATTTATCAGCTCTCACAGGAAATCTTTAAAACTGCTCTTCAGCTCGCAGTATTCTTTCTGGTGCCTGCATTTGCTGCTCTTTACATTTTTAGCCTTGCTAAAAACAATTCAGTAAGGAGATACCACGGGTGTGTTAAAATAAAACTAATTAAAGCCACTGTGGAATAACAGCTAGCTTGTTTGACCTTGATGTCACACTGTGGACTGAACCGTGGATTTGGAATTCTTAGAGTTTAGGGTTTACTTTGGAAAACATGATCGTTGTCATTTTGTGAAAAAAGTGTCTCAAGCAGCTGACTCCTTAATACTAATTTTACTGTGTGAGGATAAACGACAGTTGATCAAGTATCTGTAGATTAAAAACTCACACAGACTGTGTTTAGATGATGACTTATTGGTAAACATTGAAGACAGATTTTAAAAGTAGAGCATTTAAGATATAATACATCATGCATTTTCCTCCTGCTTCCCCCCCCCCCCTTTCTTTTTTCCCCTGTCAGCTAACGGATTTTTCAGCTAGAAAAATAGTGATTTGGCATTTCTTTTAATATTCTCTGTCTCTCACTCATGCACATGTGTGCACATGGAGACACTTTTGGAGAATGTCCTTTTCTGTATGCAGTATCTTGGGGTTTTTAACCTCTGCAGTGAAAGGATATGATCATTATTTTCTTTTTAAATTAGTAGTGGGTGTCTTGGGCGTTCATCTGCTGCATCGTTGGTAATTATAACTGAGTTCTGGTAATTCAGTGAGGAGCACTAGGCCTTTTAATTAAATGTTAATAATGTGATGATGGGACCTTCCAAACCTCACAGTTGAATTCAAGAGCTGACCGGGCTGCCAAATTTTTAAGCATTTACTGCCTTCTGAATTTCTTTCTAAGATGTTACAGCTGCTAGGAGGTGCTAGCACTATGTAGATATCACTGTGTTGCCCAGGCAAAGAGGTAATGAACTCCGCTTTACTGCAAAAAGTTTGAGAAGTCTGACTTCACTGAAGTCCTGGGGGATTTTTAACGTGTACAAGAATGTTACTAGAGCCATGGTTTATACCTTTAGACTTACAACTTTTGTTTTTCCACTTAATAGTTATTGGGTAACAACCATAACGTTGGATGGTAAGTATTGCTCTCTTAATTGTTAGCACCAGTCGGATGTCTGTGGAGAAAATTATGTAACAGAGCTGCAATGCTTTGAAAAACAGTGTTTGAGACAACACAATGAATTCCCATGTTGTTTTTTAGAACAGAACAGTTCAAGAACATTTTGCACCTCAAAGATGAGAACAGTCTGTAATTCTGGGGAATTTTTTTGGTTTTGGTTGTTTGGTTTGTTTTTTTTTTTAAGTATATTTATTTATTTATTTTTAAGTTGGTAGAAGATTTACTGTGGTCAGAAACCTGGAGTTAATTTTAATATTTTTTTTCCCCAGCCACACATGTTCTGTGGTTTGAACACTAAGTAGTCCTGTAGAGTTTCTCATAAAATGGAAGAATCAGAACGGCATGTACATTCTATAACAGTGTTTCTTAAAGCATAACTTGTTGTTAAGGCAAACTTACAGAAGTGTTGTATATTCCTTTTGAATCTTGAACTTTGGTTCATCCTCTTTCCTGTTGAGTGTGAGAGAACCAAAATAGTAGTAGCTTAGAAAAGAATAAAAAACTTGCTTTTGATGTGGAAGAATTAATCCTTTTATAGAAAAGTCTTCATGGGAGAGAACTGAAACTATGTATCTGTGAAAGGTGTGAATAGTCAGGACAGGGCTAATACACTGTGCTGTAACTTGATCGGTGGTGTCAGCTGCTGACCATCAGTGGAGATAACTCATGGAGTACAGGTGTTTTGTGCCATTTCACAAATCGGAAGTGTAAGTTGACTCAAAGAAGTGATGTACATAGAATACTTATAAAGTCAGATTTATCACGCAAAGGAGAAGTCCGGGGTGAAGGTCAGCCTATTGTTAGCAGCATGTGACTGGTGCCATTCTGTTAGGCAGTAGATGGTGGCAGGTTGGTCCATATTTCTAAGTCTTTAGGTGTAAGTTTTTACAATGAGTTTTCAGACTTTAGTTCAAAACTAGTTTCTCGTGTGTTATCTCGTGGAAATGAGGGGTTACAAGATTCCTTCCCACATATGTAGATGTGTGCATATGAGAGAGAAGGATAATGGGACATAATTTAATATTTCACATATTAAGATTGAAGAATGTTGTGTGGACTTAGATTCTCTTTCTGGAGACAAAAAACTCAGATGCTTTGTTAATGTAATGCAGTAAAGTAAAAGTTGTCTCCTATGTCTTTAGAAGGACCTCTTTGGAGTAAGGTCTGCTTTCAAAAATGACTAACGCCCCCAGCTGTAATCTTGATATAGAGAGCATTTCCATCGTGGTTAATGGCATTTGATCATTAAAAACATTCTGCTGACTTTATTTGGAGGATAGTGCATGTAAATGATTTAGTCTGCTTTCCCCAGAGAACAAGGCTTGGGTGATTGCTCTGTTTATTAGCTTGTTCACACCTAAATAAATCTTGAAGCTGTTGTCCAATACCAAGCAAATTTGAAAGCAATGTAGAAATCTTTAAGATAATCACTGAATCAGCAGCTATTTGGTAGGAAGAGCCCCAAAGTACTTTGTCTTCTGTGAGAGGAAAGGTAGAAATGAGCCATTATCTAATCCATTCATTCTGGTTAGTCAACTTATGTAGGGCTCTGGCTTCAAGAGTGTGAAGGAGAAAATGTCCATTGTGGAGGGTAAGCGTCCTGCAATGGGTAAAAATCTGTGTTTTTTTTTTTTTTAAATGGGATCTTTAATCCAATTTCAGGATTTTAGAACAAGTAACAAGCCTTGCTCAATGAAGGTGTACTACATATAGTACATTTTATGTATAACCTTTTTACATTCATTCTATAGTACATTGTATATGCTACTAAATGTTTTTGCAGGTAAACCTTTTGTGATATGGAAATTAGTTTTTTTTTTTCTTTTTTATTATTGTTTTAAAATTGTGTATATACAAGACGGATACTGATCGGTTCTGAAAGCTCTCTTCGGAATATTTAGTGGTGCCTGATCAGTAGGGATTAACTAGCCCCAAAATTTTGGGAGATGCTGCTCTCATAAATATGTTGTGATTGCTTGTAACTTTTTACTTCAGAGTTGTTGTCTGCATTATTTTCTTGTGGCTTAATAACAGGTTGGAAAAAAGTGAAAGCAGGAGGTATTAATATATGTTTCAGGTTTAGCATATGGGAAAGGAAAATACAGTAATTAGGGCCCACCTAAGGTATTAGAAGTAGGTAGAGGTGCCCAGACTGACTGGAGACATGACTTTGTGTGTTCCTCTGTGTACATGCTTTAACTTCAACTAACCACAGCCAAACTGAATGAGGTAGGTCTTGTGCAACAATGTGTGAATTTCTCCAAGCAACAAATAAAAACATAAGGTGCACTCTATGTTTATCCCTCCTTATTACTAATTTTTGCTTCTACAAGTTTTTTACAGGACTCTTGCTTATTAGGCTTGAGATACTAAAGTCAGAACAGTGGTTCTTTAACCTGTTCCAAAAATCTGCTTTAAAATAATACAGCAAACAATCATTTTTGATTAATTCAGGCTGGAGGAAGGAATCCACCCACACATGTTCTAATTTCTTATCCAGCTACTTGGACTGTCAGTTTTTGGAGACTGTAGTATTTTGGAATAAGAAGCAGCATGAATTCCTACTGCAGGATTGCTTTTTGGTTTTGTCCTTCCCGTTTGTTTCTCCTGAAGTAAGTCCAGACACCTTGTATTTGTACATCAGTAATAGGACACAAATACATGCAAATGTGAACTAGTGTGCGTACATGATTATCTCCTTTTCTTTCCCACCTTTTTTCTTAGATGATAAGTCTTTAATTACTGGATATTTTTCTCCTGAATGAGAGTTCTGTCTAGCATATTTGAGAGCTCATATGTCACACACTAGCAACTCAGGCCATGCTATCAAGACCAAATCTTGCTTACAGATATAAAATGCAGACAAATACGCTATGTTTGCTGAACTTTATATTGACTGTATCTGTGTCTTTGAAACAAGAAAGGGAATTCCTTGATGTTTGCCAATAAAGCTGGTTCATGAACTCGGTCCTGCTGATGATTATCTTATTTATTCTGTTGTACCAACTACTGTAGTTGATAGACAATTTGTAGTTCTTGCTTTTCCACAGTTTTGATGTTTTCCTCGATCTGAAAATGTAGATAAGAGGTACTGAAGACAATAGGAATGATTTTTGATCATTTCTATACCATGGAAAAGGTAGAGATTAGAACTTTCTTCTTTTTTTCTTGAAAAATATATATATTTATGATTTATTTTGATTAGAAACATGATGATTTCCAGAAAAAGTAACTTAATTTGTGTGATTTTTGTTCCAAGAAATAACAAATATCTCTCAGGGCTCTTGCGAAACTCAAAAACAAATAGCTGTTACTACTCTCAATTTTTTCAGCAGTTTCGTCTCCATTAGTTACACCTCAGTATCACAAGGATTTTCCTAGTACTCTGCTCCCTGCCAGATTCCTCTAGCAGACATTATCAAACCTTGTAATAACATTAGACTGTAAAGCAGCTGTAGCAGTATTCTGCCAGGGAACTCTTGTGAAACCTCAAGAAGAATAATGAACATTCCTGCAGAGTGGATTATCCAAATACCATTACAATGCCTTGTTCTGTCCCTGCTGACGTGTGTCTACTATTGTCATAATATTAATGGATTTGGGATGTAATAAAAAAGAAAATTACCAAAAAAGTGAACAAAATAGGATTTTAAAAAATTACTTTTATAGCTCTATCAATTTTGTTTTAATGGCAGATTTCTGTATCTTGTCATTCTTCACCTACCCCAATGAGTGGGAACAGTTTTTGAGGTCAGCTAGAAAGAATCAGAAGAATTTTTCTTCAGAAAATTATGGAAAATGCCTCTAACTACTGTATATTTCCCACTGCTGTGGGAAAATTCCCAATCAAAGCTGGGGATTTGCAATCAGGAGCTTAGAGATGCAAGAAAAAGAAATCAGAGGCACTGTTTTTCTGTACACTTACAGTGAGAGTGAGAGTAGATTTAGGATTTAATTTGCTTTTTTGTATATACACCAGCTTCTCAGATGAACCCTGTGAGTTTTAGATGCCACTTTCACTCAGGCTGCCTTTAGGTTTTGATGGAAGGTGCTCAACATGACAATGTATTCCTCTGTTTATGCTGTCTGCTCAACAGCCTGTAGTCCTGTTCCACAGAAATATCTGGATAATCTCTATTATAGGGAAATGCATTATATGTTATTAACTTTCCTGCAGTATATCCTGCACTGAGAATGCAGAATTACTGCTATACATTTGTTGCTGAATAACTTTCAGGCTGGGAGAAAGAATAAATAAATAGCATTATTTGTACATATTTCTGTGTTTCTAAATATGTATGATAAAATATTATGTTACACTGATACCTGTTCTGTTCATTTTCTAAACCCATTTGCAGTGGTAGGTAGTATGAGTAGTCTGGATTCCTCTGAAAGCTAGAAACCTTTACAAAACAAGAAGACACCTATGCCTTTTAAAGAATGCAAAGTAACATCAATAAAACATACAGGGCTTTTAAATTTGATATTTGGAACCATCAGGAATAGAACACGTATGTTTGTGCAAATCCCAGAACTGGTGATTTGAGTGTGATGCAGTTGCATGTCTCTAGTTGGGTGAATTATTTATGCGTTTTTTGTAGCAGCAACAAAAAGATGATTGCAGAGCATCAGGGGTATACTTCATGTGTTGAACCTTGAGCCAACATTGGCACTACTGAATTTGTTAATATTACCTGAAAAAATAAATTCATGGTACCATTTCATCCCGGTGAATAATTTTTTAGTCACCTTTTACAACAATTGCAGAAGACCCTCCATTGTGAATATAAGAATTCCCATATGCAGTACGTAGCATAAACCCGAGTCCATGTCTCATTGGCTTTTGATTTTGGTATGGTTGGAGAATATTTTCTATTAATAATTTCTTTTTGAAGGAGAATGATCCCTCACACAAAAAGGTTTTCTTTACCTTTACCTTCTTTACCACACATTTAATTGAAAATATATTTGTAATATGCACACTGAATTCTTCTCTTGAGCACAGTGTCTCTC